>NC_069093.1:4861705-5161705 GCF_947172395.1 Bicyclus anynana
AAGGTACTTTTAATATAAGAAATATTATAAATAAATACTCTAGTTTATTATAATAAACTTTTATTTTTATTTTATAACAAACATGTTCATCTTTTATTTAAAAAACACCCCCTAACCCCCATTATTAAATACCGTAATTGAAGCGCCGAAGGTTAGTGTTAAGCATTCAGAAATAAGGTTAGTGATCTAGGGTTAAAACTAGTTATAAAGTTACTTTGCAATATACATAGTCATAAATTAATATTAAAAAGTGGTATTGGATCAATATCTGTTGACTTTATTGACTAATTTCCATGTTACTAGGCAACTTATTTACATACCTATAGATATGGTATTGAAGACATCAAGTTGATTGATTTTGTTCTTAATAATGAATACTTAAAACTTGGAAAATAAATTTAGGCCTATCTTTCATTGCAAAATAATTGTATTTTCTCAAGTGCTTAAATTTATTTACAGAATACCATAACATAAACAAGCTTTTTAAAAATTTTTAGTCTATGTCTTTGTATGTCCGGGCTAATTACTGATTCAAAAACTAATGTTTCAAAAACGCTTGTAAACTAACTTTGTTTAAAAAGAGCCTTTGAAATTTGAAACAAACTAATTTGAATTCAAGTTATTAAGCAAAGCAAAATTACTTTCTACGCATATAGGGCGAGCGCTCATTGTCGTGCGACCTGTTCATTTTTTTTTCACGCTTGTCTGCGCATTGATTTTTATTTTATTTATTAAATTATATTTAATACTGATATCATGCACCTGTCGCCACTGCTCGTCACACTGCGCCGATATATTTTTACCTAAAATTTAAAATATCAAAAGTCAAGACCTGCCAGTGCTTCAAAATTGCTTGCAGTAGTTGTAGCAATGGCTCTGGTCTCAAATTTTTTGTCCTGTAAGGATTAAGGAGACTGATAATGATCAGTCTATTTGAATTGCCCACTATGGGGACAGGCCTCCCCCTGATAGGGGATAGTGGATTGTTATGGGGAATGTGAATGAATTTTTTTTATGTATCTCCACATCAAACACTATTAATAAAAAAATACAGCCTTATTGTATTGTTAGTGGTTAACTTATGTGGTTTCAGATCATAAGGTGCTGGATTGGACTTACAGATACCAAGTTATTTTCAGTTAAAATTTTCAGCTCGTAGTTGGGAAGTTGGTGGTATTACACCCCGTGCCTCAGAAAGCATTTACTCGTAGTACGTTCAATTCACGAAGACGCGCCCTACTCTTTGTTGTGAGAGGAAACCGTGGGGCATGGAGAGTTCAGTTCGAACATCTCATTGTAAAACATTGTTGTCTCGTTGTTGTAGAACTTGTTGCTTGGTAATAGAACTCACATTCTTGCAGTTTACATTGCACACTTGCACTGTATGCTATTGCTAAAAAAATTTCAAAATATAATCCTTAACTTATATCAGTATTCCGGGTAACCAAGGACGCCCAACAGCAGCACGGCCTGCGACATGGAGACTACCAACGGTACCGCGGCTACTGCTCGCGCCGCCTCAGGCGCTTGCGGAAAGTGCTCAAAATTCCTCAGGTACAATTATTAATACTGGTAATCACTTATTGGAAATTCGACCATAATCCTCTAGCAGAAGTTACATAAACAAATAAGTAATGAAAAATGTAAAAAATAGTAAGAGCTGTGAAAATCCTGTCTCTTTCGTGTAAAGATTTATATTGGTATAATAGTATATAACCACCAACATTGTCTGTTGCAGAAGATATATTTTTAAATTAAGTTATTGTACTTATCACTAATTTAATTTCTTAATAGAAAGAAACTGCACATTTGAAAAAATCGCAATATTTGATTTATTTGAAAATATAAAACAGAATTTAGGTTTCTAATTTATACATTTAATTAAGAATTTGTTTTTATTCTTTTTTTTTGTTTATGACAATGCATGGCTGATGGCTTGTTCATTTAGTAATAATTTATTTAATTTATATCATATATTTTGCCCTATCATGGAAAAAGAGTCCATTATCTGTCTGTCAGTCAAGTCAATTCATTTCATACTTTAGTATGGGATTGTTACCAAAGCTACTGAGAGAATCCTGCGAGTAAATCAAATTAAACACTCTAGCTTAACCTCCACTTCACTTAAACTAAAAAATAACAATAAAACGAAAAAATGTAGCGAATTAATGAAAATAAAGAAAAATCCTTATGTACGATTTTCCAGTCAAAACCGATTCTATTCTTTAATAGTCCTATTTTTTAAATAATAAATTCGATACAAAATTGACATAGATAACGTATTCCCTTCTTCTTCAGGGTGACAGGCGCCACTACCGTCGGCGTGACGTCACAGCCGCCCACCTGACGGGCGCCAGCTCCGAGAGCCGCCTGCTGTGTGTGCCGCTACTGCAAGCGGAGCGGGCCTGGGCGCACGCCATGCAGCTGAGACAGGAAGCCAACACCGAGCCGCGGAAGAGGTTCCATCTGGTCGCGCGACTGAGGAAAGCGTGTGCCCATGCGCAAATGCTTCTGCAACTTTGTGAGGTAATTGGATGATTCATTACCCCACTTTGTAGACCTTGTTATCAGGGATTAATTACCCCACTTTGTAGACCGGGTCATCATGGATAAATTACCCCACTCTGTAGACCTTGTTATTGGGGATAAATTACCCCACTCTGTAGACCTGTTATCAGGGATAAATTACCCTACTCTGTAGACCTTGTCATCAGGGATAAATTACCCCACTCTGTAGACCTTGTCATCAGGGATAAATTACCCCACTCTGTAGACCTTGTGAACAGGGATTATTTACCTAACTCTGAAAAACCTTGTCATCAAGGATAATTTACCGCACTCTGTATCGATATCAATTAATTCCTGATCTCGTCATCAGGAATTAATTACCTCACACTGAAAATCCTTGTTATCAGGGCGAAATTACTTCACTCTGTAGACCTTGTCGTCAAAGATTAATTGCCCCACACTGTAGGCCTTGTCATCAGGGATAAATTACATGATGCAAATGATGTCTACCGTTGTTTATTATTTATGTGCAGCAAAGCGGCGCGTGCGACGCTCGCACGCAGCTGGAGGCGGGCGCGTACGCCGCGTGGCTCGGGGGAGTGCTGCTCCTGGAGCTGCAGCAGTGGCGCCCCGCGGCCGAGAGCCTCACGCGCGCGCAGCTCGTGCTGGAGAAGCTCAGCGCCGCGCTACCGGAGGACGAGCGCCTGCTGTACAAACAGAAGGTGACACTACTGATGTGTGTAGCATAGCTCGCACGCCGCGTGGCTCGGGGGAGTGCTGCTCCTGGAGCTGCAGCAGTGCCCCCGAATAATATTAAAAATTACTGATGCCACGCTTCGTGTCGTATTGACTCGAGAATGTCTTCGTTTTTGAATTTTGTGTTTGGAGCAACTTCCAACTTTGACGTGTTCCGTGCGCGTGCGAAAAAAACATGCTATATTATTTAGAACTTTTGAAGGGGAACATTACCGTAATACATAGATTTTGTTTAACTCGCAACGGATTCTCTCAACGTTTATTGCCACATTTTTCTTTATCTAACTCCGCTTCTATTTGTCATATATATATATATATATATATATATATATATATAACATCACGCTACATATATATAATAGCCTTTCTTGATAAATGTACTATTTAACACAAAGATAATTTTTCAATTCAAACCAGTAGTTCCTGAGACTAGTGCGATCCTACCTAAAAATAGAGACACACCTTCAGGTCTTTAATATCTTTATATTGTACAGGTGGAAGAATTAAAACCCAGCCTCCGCTATTGCGCGTATAACATCGGCGACGAATCCGCTGCTGGAGACCTCGTCGCCATGCGGGGCCAGGGGCTCATTGAGAATTTGGACACGCTCATGGCTCAAGCTAAGTAAGTTTTAGCCTGAATCATCTCCATCATAATTCTGTTGTAATGATCCATTTCAAGGACGATGCCTCCCTTCTTATTATTATATCATCATCATCACAACAGTTGGTCGTCCCTGGCCTTTTGTAGGGACTTCCAATTTGACGGTCATATTTGATTTAGCCAGAAATCATCATAATCATATGATCCACCTCTAGGGCAATGCCTCCCTTCTTATCACCATCATCACATCAGCTGATCGTCCACTGCAGGACATGGACCTTTTGTAGATAACTTTGGTCATTCACTGCAGAACATGGCCATTTGTAGATACTTCCAAACATCCTTGCGATTCGCTTTATGTCGTGAGTCAACCTGGTAGGGGATTTTTTAAATTAAAAAACAGCATCTTAGTATTTTGTGTTTTTGCTTAACAGAGAGTCTCGTTCCGGCGTGATGCACGAAGTGGAATGGCGCGGCCGCCGCGTTACGGTGCGCCCCGAAAAAGTACGCCTTTTCCTCATCGCTCTGCAAGATTTGGACAAGTCAGTGGCCAGCGCACAGTCCGTCCAAGCCAAGATCGATATCCTCGAAAACGTACTCATGGATTGCAAGGACGCCATCACTGCCATCAAGGATGAAATCAAGAACGACCCCAAACTCAAAACCGCAGGGGACAATCAGCAAGTGTCCAGCGTCAACTACTTGTTGTCGTATCTTATGTACCTCCGCCTCGTTCGCACTATCGAGAGGAACAACTTGCTGGTGCAACAGGCGGAAGAGGCGCGCAAGTACAACACTCAGATCGACGGCAAGAAGGTTCGTCCCCAGGACTTGACGAGACTTTACGAGATCATCTTGCAGAACTACGTGGAACTGCAGCAATTGCCGGGCTTCGAGAACGATGCCGCCTATCAAAACGAGATCGAGAACGAGTTGAAAGCCTACAGGGCGTTCCGGTGCTATTACATAGCGCAAGTCTTGACTGCCCTCAGACGATTCAGGGAAGCACTGGCCATGCTTGAGCGTTGCAGTGTTTATACCTCCGAATCTTTGAAATCTAAATTGCTGGACAAGCAATTGCTGGAGAAGTTGCGCGTGTTGCAGAAGAACATCGAGAGTTGCAAGTTCGAGGTTCACGCGGACTCTGTTCTAGAAGACGACGATGAGGACGAGGAGTCGAAGTACACGAGTGGAAAGTCATATAAAGACAAGAAGCCGCTCGTGGATCGATTGGACGATTATCGTGAGGACTCCCAAGTTTTAACCAAGAACCCAAACATCTTCAAACTGCCCCCACCGATGGAAGCTGTGCCTTGCAAACCCTTGTTCTTCGATTTGGCGTGCAACTTCATTGAGTTCCCCAATTTGGACGACAAAACTGGTGTAGCGAACAATAAAAAGCAGGGCGCCGGCCTCACTGGTCTTGTCAAAGGTTTCTTGGGCTGGGGCAAGAGTGACAAATAATACGAATGTCCTTCTCTTGGTGTTGATACGAAATACATTTGTGCTCAACTGTTTGAGATGTTTTTTGTTTTAATTTAACAATTTTTTAAAACTTGAAATTCATTAGCACAAAACTTCGCATATTGGATTTGAGAGTACATAACAAAATCTAGAACAGATAAAAGTTTCTTAACTGAAGGTCTGTGACGCCTCTAAACTGTATAAAAAGAAAAGATTTGATCCTTTGTTTGAATTAAATATGCTCTGGATCTACTGAACCGAATTTGAAAATTCTTTTACCATTAGAAAGCCATTTTGTTTGTGTGTATCTTAGGCTATATTTTATCCCCGAACAGGAACTACTCGGGTGAATTCGCAGGGCGTCTGTTATTTGAGTATAAGGACTTGCTCAGGTCAGTCTAGGTCATTGCTAAGGAAGGTGGGTTGGGGTATTAAGGTTAAATTTAGTCAGAAAACACATGTTAATGCTATCGCAAAGGAATTCAGGGCGTTTTAATGAAACCAACAAATTATAGAAATAACAAAAAAAATATTCAACACAAACGAAAGATGTCGTTCAATTTTAGAAGTACAAAAATATAGTAACTTTCAAACGAAAATATTTTACTCAGTGTAACATTAACTTTTACATACATTAATAATTCCGAGCATGTAATAGTCATAATAATTTAGATATGAAATTTTGGAAATAATAATTTTCATCTTACGGTCTATTCAGATATATCACGGTAAGGGTGTCGGAAAGAACAATGGGGATGATGACTAGGTTTGAATATATTGATTTTTATGATACATTCGAGTAAACAAGGTCAATGTTAACTAATATAAATATAAAAAGCAAAGATTGTCTGGATATTTGAAAAAATAAATGAGATTTTAAAATTTCAAAATATATTAAAAATCTTTTATCGTAATTAGATGATAATTCATACAGTTTTAGCTTCTTTACATTAAATGTGACATTTTTTTTTAATCAACTATAAACATAAACGCACAAATAACAAAAATATTAGTAGTTTTGTTTGACCGCCCATACAAATCTAACGATCATTATGTACCTACGACGTCATTAATTCGTACCATTTTGTATGGAGCGTTACTCAGGGATACGCTGCAGCGTCGCAAATCTGACCCTTTATATCCCTGTAGCTCCGAAAATAATTATCGCAGATATCCTGTTACTTTTACATACTCCTAATTTATATACAATTTAAAAACTGTCATCATCCCTTTTTCTTGTATATTTATATAAACTGATGCAGAATGTCTATATCCATGATATATATGAATATATGCATTTTTGAAGTTAATCCAAGTAATTTGTCTTTGAAGACTAGTGCTACAATCATTATTACAAAATAAAGGAAAAAATCATAAATATACACTATTCTCATATTAAATATATTATCTTAATACATAAAATCACTACAAACTTGTTTGCATTAAATTGTTTAGTAAGGCTTGTCCAGACCGGATGCGTTTCAACTATCAGTGTGAACATATTACATACACTATGTTTATGATGTTCATATATATAATTTGTATGAAGTACAGAACGTGCTAAATCAAATATATAAGCACCATTGTGTGGATATTTCTTTTCTGTTTAGTGATATCCATCCAAAGATTTTTTACTATTAGACATGTTACGTGCCTAAAAAGTCACCACAAAAAAATATACGAATTTAGCTAATCTACACAGCGCACACATGCATAATTTTGTGTTTACTTAGTAAAAATCAAAAAGCAATCATTTATTTCAAGTAGGCTCAGTAGTAGTGTTTACACTTCCTGAACATACAACTCGACATTTTAGACAATATGTAGGCATTATTTGTTTAAATAACTTTTACTATGCGACTAAATGAAATCAAGACAATTAGTCACTTTTGTTTCGACGCGGCAGTGACATATCTAAAAGTATAAAATCTTTGTATCTATATCATTCGTTATCATCTTTTAACGTTGACAATCTTAAACATCGTTTGATAATTCAAACAGACAAGAAAAATCTTCATTTTTTAATTAAAGCATAATTTAAATATGCCATCAAAGAGTTGTTTACGTCCATATATGCGTAACACGCATTAGATGAAAAAATAATGTATAGTATTCACCAAACTTCTAGTGGCAGTTTTGAATGTTTTCATACTGTGACTATCGCGTGCCCGTAAACTCGAATTACCAGCAGCTGCTGCGAATCACTAAGGAATTGAAGCAGTTGTGCAGTAGTGCCGCTAGATGGCGCTGTTTCAACTCCTTAGAAATTTGCGTTTACGGTTACGCGATAGTCACAGTATGAAAACATTGAAAACTGCCACTAGGCAGCGAAGCGAATTCGTAGTTCGGTACATATACTTTACATACTACGAATAAAAAATAGTGTAACAAAATGTATGGCCGGTATCGTCAAATAGTACCTGTTTTTGTTTATTGCTTCAATCCACGCAGTGAAATAAAAGGGGATTAAAATTAGTATCTATTGAAATCTCGCTCATAAACTAGACACCCGTATAAACAGCTGAGATTTACCCTGGGTAGTAAGTATGCACAGACCATAGACCACATAATGTTCTATGTGGTGGTTCCAATGATATTTTCCACTATTAGATATGTTACGCGCCTACAAAATCACCGCAAAGTGATACCGAGCGCAGCTATTCTACATAGCGCACACATGCACAGTTTTGTGTTTACATACATGTATATATATAATATATAGTTTTTATATATATACATGTATGTAAAACTAGGCTTTTCAGACAATATTTAGAAATTGATATGCTAAATTTCGTTGTTTACTATGCAACTAAATGAAATAATAAGACAATGGGGATGATGACTAGGTTTGAATATATGGATTTTTATAGTAAATTCGGGTAAATTAGGTAAATGTTAACAGTTTTAGTTTCCTTACATTAAATGTGAAATTTTTTAATATTTGAACTATAAACATAAACGCAGAAATAACAAAGATATTAGTAAATTTGTTTAAACGCCCATACAAATCTAACGATCATTAATTGCCTACGACGTCATTAGTTCGTACCGTTTTGTATGGGGCGTTTTTCAGGGATCCGCGGCAGCGCCGCAAATTTGACCCTTTAAATACCTGTAGCTCCGAAAGTAATGATCGCAGATACCCTGTTACTTTTACAAAATTGCTTATTATTATTGGGCGCTTTGTGCCTCAGTTTCTGTAGTGATTTAGTCTGTGTTATTTTTGATGTATGCAATGTAACATATGTCAAAAAAGTCAGTACACAATAATTGGACTAGAATTTAATTTACAACAGTTTTGACGCAGCAGTGACATATCTAATAGTATAAAACATCGTTGGATGGTTCGGTATAAAATATCATCGCCATGTTTAAATTTGCTACGTTCGCTACACTCCACTTAGTATCACATAGTGACCACAGAATCTAGTAAAGATAAGTTTACATTTATTCTTTTTTATTATGATGGTATTGCTTAGCTTGTGATAGTAAGGAAATTAACGCGTTTGTGCATGAGAAGGAAGTGCGCATTTAGAAATTATTTTCTAATGCTATAAACACGCTATTGCTATGTGAAAAGCATAAAATAAATATTTATAAATGCCTTTTTGCTCAATCGCAGACAATTGTTTAGTTTACACACACAAACACGCGTTTTCTTTCGTTCTGATAGCATTACTACCACAATCAAAGCTTAATCATGAAATAGAAAATCTACAATATTGCAATGATTTGTATACATTTTGCAATCTATATATCACATGAAATGCAATAAGAACAATAAAAATAATAACAATTATTTCCATTTATGGGAATCTATATGCTGCATAGAAACCGATTAGCAATATAAATTCAATAAATTGGGTTCCGTTTGAGGATTTTTAAATATAAAATATGTTGGAAATACGAGAATCATAATAATCAAATCAACCGTCATATTTAGACAAAATGTCTATTTTGTAATATCCAATCCAAGATAGGTCTTCCAATTTTAATATTGAGTACAAAAAAGTTTTAATATCGGTTATAATTGCATTTAACAAGACGAAAGGTGGAACGGGAAGTCGCTAACACGTTACCTTGTTTTATATTGTACACGTTGACATTGTGAACACAAATACAAATTTATCACAGTCACTAACGCGACGAGAGCGCCGGCCAGTGCGCCGTGTCGTGCGCTATGGCGTCGTCGGGAGACAGCAGCTGGCCACAAGTGGAACACACCTCCAGTTTAGAGCTAATGTCCCTCCCCACCACCAACTCCTGCTGTTTGGCAATATCAGGCAACAGAGCCACCAAGTTCGGGAACACACTTTCCAATTGGGACCCTAAAGCGGTCTTGCAGTGTTCGAAGAACTCATCAGCGCTGATGATGCTGTCTCGGAAGGCTCGGGACGCCACCTTGAAGTCCTCGACCGCTGCGGCCTCGCCCAGAGCCGCCGCGAACTGCTTGACTAGAGCTCTGTTCCGCTGCTCGAAGTTCGGCGGAGGGATGTACGAGTGGACGGGCGCTGGGAACGTCTGTCCGGCGGAATTCGTGAAGGTCATTCCGTCACACGGAGGTCTCTTTTTCAACCCCGGCGGGGCGCTCCCGTTCTGTACAATTTTGCTCGCAAAATTGTCCTTTTTAGGCACAGGCGGTTGGTAGCTATCTGCCGCCCGGGGGTTCAGAGGCGGATACTCCTTGGGGGCCAAAGAGAAATCCCCATTTCCAGCGTTCCTTTGGACGGTTGGAGTTTCGTTGAACGTTTTGATCTTCCTGTCTGTCTCGAGGCTGTTGTTGTTGTTGTTGACGCTGGCCGCGATGTGCTCTTTCTTGATGTTCAAATCGTTGAAGCCGTTCGTGAAGCTGTAGTCGTTGTTGTCCAGATTGTTCAAGTTTTTGTTCTGCTTCTTTTTGTCCTTCTTTGTCTTGTTTTCATTGTTGTTGTTCGATTGTTGGTATGGTTGAGGTTGAGGTTGGTGCGGTTGGGATTTCTTAGTTTTCGCCTTGTTGACGGGGAGTGTGGGGAAGTCGGCGACGGGGTTGAAGTTGTTCTCCCGGATGGTCACAGGGGGAGGGTCGGGCTTGTGTTTCCCCTTTTCCTTGGACTTGGAGACGGTGATCCATTGCGGGGGAGCGGTGGGCGCTGAGGAAGAGGAGAGCGCAGGGAACGCCTCGGCGGAGCCGTGTTGAGTTTTCTTGGGCTGGCTGTTTGATTGGTTGCTCTTGAACGCTCGCATCTCATCACTGTTGATTAACGTGACCTTGAAACAACAAAAGTGTTCTCAAAACATAATATGTATGTTAATAAATAAAATGAAAAATCGGCCAAGTGCGTGTCGGGCCATAGAAAGATGCAATTTGGTGTGGGTTTGTATATTACATCTATAAAGCGGTAACTATAAACTTCCTCCCTGCCAATTTCATTGTTGTACGTCAGGAGGTTTCGGATATTTCGTGATGAGTGCTGTAATATATTATTGCAGCAGGCAGGTTCTGCTGAGAAGAAACTGGCAAGAAACTCAACAGTTGCTCTTTTTAAAAAATCATATAATATTATAATTTACATTTGATGACAACATTACAATTTCATAGAGTTTTACTTCCAGTGTGAAAGTAGAAGCTGATCCAAACGGCCTCCAAGCATCTTTATCATTGAGGAACTCATCAATGATGTAGTAACCTCGACTAAGTAAATGTTTTTTGACACATTGCTTAAAGCTATGTATTGGCAGGTCCATCACAGTCCCTCTTTGGAGACGTTATGCAAAATTATTTTATACCTGTGTCTAGTAAGACGTGGGTTTAAATCTCCTTTTCGTTTGTACAAATTAATATTTTGTCTTACATAGACTATACTGTTATATATATATATATTGACTACTGTTCGTATACCTATTTCTTTAAACTTTTGACGAAGGGACTCGCGTGATTTTAATTTATACATTGCTCGGATTGCTGTTTTTCCGCCCCTAATTGCACTACCCCAATATGATACTAGTAGGTGGGTACCTTAGGTGCCTGTACGGTGCCGGCGCCGATGCTGGGGTGGTCATCTCTCGCGACGCCGAGGGACGGGAAGTCGTCATCAGACAAAGCTTGCTTCTTCTGAGAAGAGATCGAGATCCGGTTGCCGCTGGTCTGAGTCAACCGGAAGTTGCTGGCGCTGGGCTGAGTGTGAACTTGGATTGAGACACTAGGTTTGGACGCTGGAATGAGAATACATTCATTCTAAATCATTATCATAATTATCAACCCATATTCTCTCTCTGTCTTTGTCCATAAACATAGAAATAATTTTAGAATTTAAACTATCGTGAGTGTTATTCATATTAATTGATTATGAAACACGGCTAAAACTCACGTAATATTAGTTCGGCAAATGCAATAATATCTATATATATAAAAATGAATTGCTGTTCGTTAGTCTCGCTAAAACTCGAGAACGGCTTGGTCTTGAAATGTTCGTGGAGGTATAGGGAAGGTTTAAAAGGTGAAAAAAATCAAATAATTTCCGGGAAAACCCTAAAAACGGCCCTTTTCTATTTCCCATACAAACGTTTAAGAGTCAAGCGGTAGGGGTAGGGTAGGGTAGGGTAGGGTAGGGTAGGGGTAGGGGTAGGGTAGGGTAGGGGTAGAGGTATAGAAGGGTAGAGTAGGGATAGAGAATAAGTGCACTTATGTCAAAACGAAGCTTGACCGGGTCCGCTAGTATTACATATATTTTTTAAATTGTCTTTTTACGACCTTTCAGTATCAAACTCATATTATTAGGGTAAAGTAAAAAAAACTTACCCAACCCCACCTTTTTTTAATTTACGGACGCCATTTTGAAAATTTATATAGCCTATGTCACTACCACAACTCTAACGAACTCAATGACACCTCACATGTTAAAATCCGTCCAGCCGTTAGGGGTATAGGGCGTGCCAAAGAAATGGACATACATACCTACAAACACACATACATACGCTCGAAAAACATTACCCTCCTTCTGACGCAGCCGGGTAATAAAAATGAGGGTATACATCAGCCTCAATAGCTCAACGGTAAGAGCGATCGCACTCATCGAGGGGTCGTGGTTCGATTTCCGCCCTGTTGGTCTATTGTCGTACCCACTGTTGATACAGTATTTCTAGTTGGAGGGGAATCAAATCAATCAATCAATCAAAAATCAATTTTTGTAGCCAAATTTCAAGTAGGCTCAGTTTACAAGCACTTTTGACACGTCAGTTGACTATTTGTAAAGATTCTACCACCGGTTCGGAAGGCAGGTTCTGCTGAGAAGATACCGGCAAGAAACTCAACAGTTGCCCTTTTGATATGAAAAAGTCATACAGTATTATAATTTACAATTGATAACAATTACAATTTCTTATAGTTTTACTTCCTGTGTGAAGGTGGAAGCTGATCCAACGGCCTCCAAGCATCTTTATCATTAAGGAACTCATCAATGTTGTAGTACCCTCGACTAAGTAAATTTTTTTTAACATATTGCTTAAAGCTATGCATTGGCAGGTCCATCACAGTCAGTCAGCATGAGAATATTGGGCAGACAGATATTGTGATAACTACTTGTTTTTCTCTTTTCAGTTCATTAAACAGTCGGGTTTTTTGTTTCTATAATATATATTCATTTAATTTCTGTGTTGGTAAACAGTAGTCTCAGACCAATAATAGAAGGACCTGTATCGCACTCATAGTCACGAACAAAATTGTCTGTCATTTTCTGAGGAAAACGAGTTTAAATTTGGTATATATCTTATACTAAACTAGAAGTTATGGCCCGTTTTTTACACAATTCAATTACACAAAAAAGTATTTTTTCGGAGCTCTTTAACCGAGGAACACGATTATAACTATTTAACATCGATTCTATAGAGACAGTATTTATAATCGCATTAGATCGTTGATCATATACTTTGACAGAAAAGTAACGTCTAGCGAGGCAGGTCCTATACAATAATTGGTCTGAGACAGTAGTCATCAAGACCATCAATGAGCGACTCACAGTTCCGCAGCACGGTGGCGGCGACGGGCTGCGCGTGCGCGGACGGTGCGCGCGGCGCGCTCGGCGCGTTGGAGCCGTCCAACGCTGGGAAGTTCTTGTCGTTGCGGGTCAGCCCGCCCGCGCCTGCACGTGGACACATAACAGGATGGGGATGATGACTAGGTTTGAATATATTGATTTTTATGATACATTCGGGTAAATAAGGTCAATGTTAACTAATTTATACATAAAAAGCAAAGATTGACTGGATATTTGCAAAATAAATGAGATTATAAAATTTCAAAATCTATTAAAAATCTTTTATCGTAATTAGATGAAAATTCACACAGTTTTAGCTTCCTTACATTAAATGGGACATTTTTTAATAAATGAACTATAAACATGAACGCACAAATAACAAAGATATTAGTAATTTTGTTTGAACGCACATACAAATCTAACGATCATTACATTGTAATACGACGTCATTAGTGCGTGCCATTTTGTATGTGGCGTTATTTCAGGGATCCGCGGCAGCGCCGCAAATCTGACCCTTTAAATTCCTGTAGCTCCGAAAGTAATGATCGGAGATACCCCGTTCCTTTTACCAAATTTGCGCTACTATTAGCGTACTCTTAATTTATACACAATTTAAAAAACTGTGATCATCCCTATTATGTAGGCTAGAATATTATATAATACTAGCAGACGCCCGCGACTTCGTCCGCGTAAAAATCGATGTCAACTTTCAACCCCTATTTCACATTCTATTTTGCAAGTTTTATAACTTATACCTAATAAATAGTCCACTTATAATTTTACATTTACAAATGTACCTAGACAAATTCAGCGTGATGCTCGGTCAAAAAAAAGGCAGACAGACAGACAAAAAATAGAAAAATAGGCTTCAGTAACGATCCCTTACCTCTACCCTACTCCTACCCTACCCGTACCCTAACAGTATCCTACCCCTACCCTACCCGTACCCTACGCTACCCGTAATCTTCCCTTTGCCTACCCCTTAGATAGTGCTAGGATAGGGGTTGGCCCTACCCTTACCCTACCCCTTACCCTACCCCTATCCTACCCTACCCCTAGCCTATCCCTACCCTACCCCTACCCTACTCCTACCCTAAACTACCCCACCCTAACCTACCCCTACCCTACCCTTACACAACCCTTACCCTACCCGTACCCTACCCGTACCCTACACTATACCTTCCCTACCTTAGCCCTACCCTTAGCAAAATCGGTCCAGCCCTATGAGCGTGGTGCGATGACAAAGGGAAATAGAGACTTCTATGCTAAAATTATAATGAGGTAAAGTTTGTGTGGTTGTCGGAGGTAATCTTTGGATCTACTGGACCGATTTGGAAAATTTATTTACCAATAGAAAGCTACGTTATTTGCGAGTGTCATAGGCTATGTTTAATCCCCATATTCACACGGGAACGGGAAATACGTAATTGAAAGCGCGGGGCGTCATGTAGCGGAATTTCTGCGTCTTTTAGAAATTTTGTATTATCTCCGAAACTATTTAACTAATTAACATACTGTAAAGGGCAAATCTTATCTCCATAATATCCTTGTGATTATTCAATAATTTATTTTGATAAGGATTCAAGTTAAGTAGTATAAATAATGACGCAAACCTAAGTATATAAAATTAATATTTTTTAAAACACAAAAGGTACTATATCTGCTAATATATAGAAGATAGATATATGGTGTCGCGGACTTTTTTGTAGAACTTTTAAAGATACAAAAAGCCTCCATACATTAATTTCAATTTCACACAATGGTTAAGGCAGCGCATGCGAATAAGTCTGCTTAAGAGGATTTTCGTTCCGACCTCTATGACAAAAACTGTGTTAACTCGGCTAATATATATGATACCAATATAAAATATAGCCTATAGCACTCCCCGATAATGTAGCATTCTACTGGTGAAAGAATTTTTGAAATCGGACCAGTAGTTCCGAAGATTACCCCATTTAAAAAATGTGACAAACTTACAAACTTTACCTCTTTATAATATTAGTATAGATTAATTAAATTATAACACAGGTAGAGCTCTGGGTTCTTGATTCACCAATCCTAGATACAAAGAAGTAATTCTAGATACACCAATTTTTTTTTTTAATATGTAATTTCTGCGACATGGCGATCTGCTCATAGGCAATAAGCCATTCACGTATCTGATATCATCATATCATTCAAGGATTTCTTCAAGAGCTATTTTGCTGCAGATTCCCTGTCAGCAGCTCCCCCTTTGGCTTGTTATGGAAATCTGTTCCACAGGTCGGGAATGCTGTGTCTTTGTAGCCGAGCAAAACGGAGTCCCCCCTCGCGACTCAGAGCCCGTGCAAGCTCATTTGTGTGAACTGTCAGTCTCTTCTGATACCTCAGGCTGCACTGGGATATTTCTTCACGTACAGTTTTTATGTCAATGTTGTGGTACATGTACTTGTTGCTGATGCATCGCGGGATGCCAAACATTGTTCTTAGTGCTTTATTTTGGAATCTTTCCAGTATTTTGGTGCTCGTACCTCGGAAGGCGCGCGCGGGCCCCGCCACGAGCGGCGCGGGCGCGGGCTGCGCGGCGGACAGGCGCGGGAACTGCTCGTCGCTCTGCGGGTTGATGGAGGGCTGCGGCGGGGGCGGGGGCGGGGGGCTCGCCGGCGTCGCCTGCACCTGACGATCCCTATCCCTATGTACATAAAGTTGCAACTTCACTAGCCACAAACAACATTGCCACAGACAGGAAAGTTAATAGACACATTGATAGTATTTGTTGTAGGCAACGATCTTTTATGTTAACTCTGTAAGGGGTAATCTCTGCAATTCGACTTTATATCAGAAAAACAAAATTATATTTAAAATACACACCTGGGCGCCCTCTGCACGACGGGATGTGGAGTGATGTTGAACTGCAACTCCAAAGTCCTCGCTTGCCTCGCCGCGCCGCGCGGCATGCCCTTCCCGTGGACGGTTGCCTTGTGAGCTGCGGCGAGATGGTATGTTGTAGTGCACACTTGAGTACTAGTAAAACTTGACACAAAGTTATTAGTAATGAATCGATAGCAGATAATATAGCAAACTTTGCAGCAATGTCGCAGTGTTGCAAGATATTCTGTTGAGTTTTGAGAGTACCATCTTGCTTTTCCTATTGATTGACAAGACTATCTCATAGGATACTGTAGATAGAGAGAGATAGAGATAAATTGGAAACTCACACTGTTGAGTTACAAAATACACTGTCACAATACCGCTACTGGGCGTGCGACGCGTAGTGCAGGTCGGGCCCTGTGCCACTCACTGACCTTTGAGGTCGATCTCACTCCTGAAGACGGCGGTGAGGTGCTGGCCCGCGCACTCGCCCTCCTCGCACAGGTGGTGCTCGGCGCGGAAGTGCTGCGCCAGCGCGGCGTGCGACGCGTAGTGCAGGTCGGGCCCTGTGCCACTCACTGACCTTTGAGGTCGATCTCACTCCTGAAGACGGCGGTGAGGTGCTGGCCCGCGCACTCGCCCTCCTCGCACAGGTGGTGCTCGGCGCGGAAGTGCTGCGCCAGCGCGGCGTGCGACGCGTAGTACAGGTTGCGGCCGTCGGCGTCGCACAGGTGGCAGTACAGGTGCTCCTTGCGCAGGTGCCGGTACAGCTCGTCCGCGTCCATGAACCGCTCCTCGCAGAACTCGCACAGCGGGTGACCTCTGCAGCCAAAATAGTAATTCATCAACAAAATTATCTACTGTAAAACATACACATATCCTCGGGCACCCACAAAATACACACACATTGCACAGTCACACACAAACAATATAATACGTTATATTTTATTTGGTAACTAACATTAGGCACCTGTGTTATGGTCATACATTGGTTATAAACTGTCCATCACACAACTCTTCCACGGTGGACCGCTTTAGCCTCTTTCTTACCAGGCGTTATTCGCAATTTGGCAAGACTATTTGTGTGATCTTGTAGCCTGCTTTTCTGTTTTATGGCATTGTTTTGTTATTTCTTCATTGACTATCAGCATTTCAAGGTATGCGTGCATGTCTGCTGTTTTAATGAACCAGGGGGCGTTTAGTATTGTATTAGTATTGTGCGGAATACTAAGTTCTGGTATCTCTGGAGTATTTCTATATAGGAACGACGGGTTGTGGCCCACAGCTCTAAGCCTTACGTCCAGATTGGTTTTAGAACGCTCTTTCCAATGAGTAAATTTTTATAAAACGACAGTCTACAGTGACTGCCGAGTAGCCACATTAACGATCTAGAGCAAATATGGAACTCTTCTCAAAAAGACCAAATTTCTTCTTAAAAACCAAAAAAATTGTTTTTGGTAGGATTTAATTGAGATAAATGAGTGAAAGCAAAAATTAGTAAAATGCAATCCACAATTTCGCAATAACTGGTGCTTCCAAAAAAAAAACATATAAAAAAGAATGCCTATAGAGTTTCACTTCAGAAATGACAAAAGTATAAAAGTAATCTTATTTTTCCTGAGTTAAGCATGTGCCCAAAATCACCCATTGGAACCATCCAACAAAGGTTAAGTCACTGTCATATTTATTTTAAGCAAGCATTTTGGTTTCTATTAAAGAATTGTAAGAATTTTTGCCTCTTTATTTGGTTTCCCCAACTAATTTTGATACAGGATCCCTCAAAGGCACACCACTGATCTGGTAATTTCTTACCTGTGGGAGGTGTCGTCGACATCTCCTTTCCGTCTGTGGTGAGCCAACTCCTGCCGAGTGTAGCACCTACGCTCGCTGGTGAAGATCTACACCAATGAAGAACATGCATAATTAACTTGTAGTAGAGACTTTTGTACCAAAGCTCTTCTTGGGATGTACTACCGCTAAATAGTATTATGTTCCAGAACACGGTTGCAGGTTGCTGCTGAAATTAAAGGCACATTTTTTTTTTATTCTTTACGAGTTTGACTACAATCTCACCGGATGGTAAGTGATGATGCAATCTAAGATGAAAGCGGACTAACTTGTTTCTACACTTGTTCTGTCCCTTTCGGTTTCTTCACGACATCGTATCGGAACGCTAAATCACTTGGTGGTACGTCTTTGTCGGTAGGGTTGCAACTAGCCACGGCCAAAGCCTCCCACCAGCCAGACCTGGACCAATTAAGAAAACCTCAATCGGCCCAGCCGGGAATCGAACCCAGGACCTCCGTCTTGTAAATCCACCGCGCATACCACTGAGACGTGATGTTAATTCCTCAGGTTGTTGGATGCAAGGAAACTCTATGTACGAATATGACGTATTCCTTGTATGCTAAATAAAGTGTTGCCCTAATTAATTAAACAAGTAAATAATTAAAAAAATAAAAAACCCGATTGCCTAACCTGCTCGCACCTAATCATCCTGCTCGCGTATTTTGTGTATTATTATTTATAACATTTTACTAATTGTAGTTTTTTAACCTCGAAACCTTCTTTCTTTAGCGTCTCACAGTAATCGTGTTGTTTTTTTTTAACTTCACCTATCTAAGAACACTTGGATTAATAAAACGCATCTAACGATATCTTAATCACGTAAATCCGTTCAGCGTTACTTTTTAACGTCGCTACTACTGAAGCGATTTGGTTGAAATTGGGAATGGAAATAGATTTTACTCTGGATTAACACATAGGCTACTTTTTACCCCGAAAAAATCCATGGTTTCTCGAGATTTGCGAAAATTGATGATTTTGGTGATATAAATGCTTGTTACTCTTTCACGCCTCAACTACTGAACCGAATTAGCCGAAATTTGGTATTGAGATAAATTATAGACTGGATTAACACATAGGCTACTTTTTATTCCGGAAAAATCCATGGTTCTCGAGGGATTTGTGAAAAACTAAATTCCACGCAGACGAAGTCCGCCCGCTAGTTCTCAAATATTTCTTTAAATGACTTCTGTTGTGGTAATGTACATACAAACATACAACTTACAATTAAAATACCATTGATTATACTAATTCCAATAAAAATGTGTAATTATGAAAATTCAACAGAACAAAGTGATAAAAAACATACATACAGTCGAACATAGAACCTCCTCCTTTTTGGAAGTCGGTTAAAAATAGAAATTGAACTTGAGGTATAGTATAATTGATCTCTCAATAAAGCATCAACTTTAATCATAATAGTAATGATGAGATTTATTTTTATCAATACAAAGTAAAATGGGCCATCCATTATTATCTATTACTTTTTTATCATACCGCAATAAATATTTTAACTAAGCAAATAAAAGTTGTTTTATAAAAGATAATTCAGTTATCTAATCTCTACTATTATACAATGTACCTGGAGTGTTTGTATGTATTATGTGATTTACAAGAGAAATGTACAAATTAACAAAATGTATACCTGGGGTTAAATGAATAAACTTTAACACAGGGGAGTCATTTAAACATAATAATTTTTTGGAAGATATGTTATGTATGCTATACAAAGTAAAAAACTTTTAACATAGAGCTAGTTAGCATATAAATCCATATGCTTTTTGATAGCTACAAAACTTTATGTATTCTTACAAAATCAAGTGTTCTACTTGTGATATCTTGGATATTACATATGAAACGGATGAGAAAAATATCTTCATTCCCTGGATTAACGTGCAGGTGCCAGGTACATCGCCTGGTAGAGAGAAAATCACAGAGCAGAGTCCTGGACTTGTGACTACAGGATGTCATCATCATCATCATCATCATAATGTCAGTTGATGGATGTCCACTGCAGAACATAGGTCTTTGGTAGGGACTTCCAAACATCACAATACTGAGCCATCTGCATCCAGTGAAGACCTGCAACTCACTTGATGTTGTCAGTCCACCTGGGGGGGTCGACCAACACTACGCTTCCAAGTGTGGGGTCACCATTCCAGCACCTTGGGTTCTCAACGGCCATCAGGTCTTTGAACTATGTGCCCCACCCATTGCCACTCCATCTTCGCGACATGTTGAGCTATGCCGGTGACTTTAGTTCTTCTGATAAATTACCACTCCCCTCCTACACTAGTGTTGTACAAAGAAACAATTTTTCTAGATGTAAGAGACCAGACCAAAATTTTAAGATTTAAGATTGATGTTAAATGTAGAGTAGTCTTTAACAGCAACCTCTTGCTTAGATAAGTCCTATTTATATGTGTTTTAAAGACAATATTTTGTGGTAATACAAACCTTTAAATGTTTAACGCAGAGATCACAGTAATATTGTTCGTGCACCTTCCTCATATGGTCATTGAGCATACTGAATGTACGGAACGGAGGTATCTTCTCACAGACCTTACATCGGTTCTCAAGTAATCTCTCGTAGGCTTGCCTTATCTCTTCACTACAGAACCCTATCTTGTACTGTCTCTCTAATAGTTTGTCAGGAAAAGCTCTGTTGCGTAAATCCTTGTATGGTTGAACCGTGTTGGTAAACACCACCTGAAAATGAAAATTATATTTATATTGACTTACTGACATTAGATTTTCATTTTTAACCTACCTTACCTAGCTACTTTAATGATCTCACTGAAAGAAATTTTAATTATATTATCTTCTCTTATACATGAAATTAATTGTAATTATGTGTGCATATTACTTGTACATATTTTTTTTGTACATGTGTTGTACAAAACTTTAAAATTACTTTCAAATGATTTCTAATTTTAGTTGTGGTATGAAGTCCATCCTAATCTTTATCATTAACCTCTTAATATGGTTGTGATATATTCAACCTGCCAATTTTAATCTTTCATCCTCACATTGGATCAGAGTGGTGGGTCCAAGCTCCATATCCTATAGAAGAAAGGCCCGGTAGAGGCTGACAGGGTGACTGATAAAATAAGGGTGGTGAATGATAAAATAATATCAACAATGTCTTTATGCACAAATATATTTAAAAAAGTAAAATGAAGAAATGCAATTTGATTTTCTTTTTAAGATAGTTTCAAAATTGACTGTCAAGAAATAAAATTCAAATGATTATTGAATATTTTTTTACAAGATAGCAACATAATAACTAATCCATACTAATATATAAAGCTGAAGAGTTTGTTTGTTTGATTGAACGCACTTATCTCAGGAACTACTGGTCCGATTTGAAAAATTCGTTCAGTGTTAGATAGCCCATTTATCGAGGAAGGCTATAAGCTTTATATTATCCCCGTATCCCTACGGGAACGAGAACCACGAGGGTGAAACCGCGCGGCGTCAGCTAGTAATTAATATTTTTTCCTATCTTTGTTTTGAAAATGAATACTTCAGCAAAATGTGAAAGATAATAAGATCAGTAGTCATAACAAACAAGGTAACATGATATTATACAAAAGCATTATAAATTAGTTTCTCATGACATCATTATACATAAATAAATATACTTATACAATACACACATCACTACTCAGATCTAGTAAGCATAAAAACTGTGTTATGGGTACTAAGAAAGCAGATTTTATCAATTATAAATTTATATAAATTTATATTACATTTAATACTTAAATAATGTATAAATACACCTAGATACTGCAAAACACCCATGCTCACAAATATTTTCCAGTTTTGGGAATCAAACCCATGGCTGTGGATTCAGAAAGCAGGGTCACTACCCACTGTGCCAAATGGGCATCTTATTTATTGCTGTTACATGAAATAAGGGACTTCCCCTAATGACATTTGAAATAACAACCTGTTTTGTTATGAAAACAGTTTTCATTTTGATTACACAGAGCAAGAAAATTTGCCATGTTGATTTTATCACAGTATTAATAATCTTTTTTCTCAAATTAAGTTAACGACAATGGAAACATTACATAAACATAGGAAATGTAATATTTCAGTCCCACCCAGAACAATAGTTTTTGAGAGTTAAGTGTACTTTATATATTAAATAAATAAATAAAATTAAATTAATAAATCTATATCTATATTAATATTACAGAGGTGCAGTTTGTGGTATTATAGGAGGCAATCTCCACATCTACTGAACCAATTTGATTATTTTTTATTTTTATATAGGCTATATTTTATCCCTGTATGCTCATGGGAACAGAAAGTATGCAGGTGAAACGGGGCATTGGCTAGTGATTTGAATGTATATAACTAGTTGTATATTGGTTTTAAGTATATATAAGTAGTCACTTTATATGCTCTTAAATTGAAAACAGTTGATATTGCATAACTATTGATAATTTGTTGATATTGCATAATCATTTATTTTGTATAGTTATCACATAAATTAGAGTAGTATACTATGGATTATGATATGGCAATTTTATAGACTGAGATCAGAAACTGACTGAAGAAGAAAATGGATGGCAATCTTACCTTTCTATGAGTGCATAAACCACTTCAATAATGCAGTTTAGTAGTGTGATTGTTTTTTGGGGTAATACTGCCTTGATTTGTGATGACCATCTATACTAATATACAAAGCTGAAGAGTTTGTTTGTTTGTTTGATTGAATGTGCTAATCTCAGGAACTTTTGGTCCGATTTGAAAAATTCTTTCAGTGTTAGATAGCCCATTTATAGGTAGGCTATAGGCTATATATTATCCCCGTTTTCCTACGGGAACGGGAATCACACGGCGTCAGATAGAATACCATATTTATAAAGCAACACTTATGTTGCATATATGATAACAGTCACAGAGTTACACATTCACAAATAATTCACATTGCAAAGCACCAGAGTACAAGTTCATAGTAGCATGTTGTGTGCGTACGATCGGTAAACACCTATGCTAGGTGAGGATTGGGTATATCAACACAGTCCAACAGTAAAATGTTAATAGACAAAAGTTAATAGTCATTGATAAGATGATAATATTCAGGTCTCTTGTAGGTACATATAAAAGTTTACAAGAGAACTGTAGGCTCGTATGGGCCAGTAGTTTGTTATGACATACCCTTGAAAGATCTTGACGACAGATAGGACATTCGTTTTGTAGGCATAGAACCCGCATCCTGGTCGAACATTCGAAGCACACGGGGTGGTCACATTCCCCGACGGAGTAGTAAACGACCGTCTTAAAACATACTACGCAAGTAGTGTTGTCGTTCAGCTGAGATTCGGCCATGGTTACAGAAGATTTCCTATAATATGAAAGCAAAATTTTCAGTTACATCAACAAATTAAACTCCAGCTCAATATTAAACGGTAAATGACCTACCACAAATTGGATTCTTGGTACACAGATGGTAGAACAGAAGGGCGAACCAGCAAAAATCCTTGCTTTTCCAACACCGAATTGACAAAGTGAATTGGTGTACGCACACCACGGATATATGTCAATTGCAATTAAATGACATTGACATTGACAACAAATTACAAAAAAATGTAATTAGTCATAGACTAATTGCGTCTATGATTCGTCGTATCGCTAAACACTTGTGCACTACATTTACTTACAATCCGACAAAAAAATTGGCATAGAGCATAATAGATTAGATTCTAGTTAGCAACTTCTGCTTAGCGAGTAGCGACAACACTAATTTCCATATTTCTTTCAGCCATATGTATATGTCAATGTCAAACTTGTCATTTGTCAAACAATTTTCATTTGGATTGGATTGGATTATGGATTTTTCATAAATTATAATTATAATTTCTTTTCTATGAAAATTGAAGAAGGTGAAGTGAAAAAAGTACAGATTTTAGAATCTTTGTATCTTTAAAGGCAGAATAATTTAGAATTTTGAAGTAATTCAAGTTATCACACAAACATTTGATTCATCAAGACAATAAATAATTAAAAATAAATACACCTGTGACGAGTACAAACTCTTATGGGGCATGGATGAATTTGTCAATTATATTTTGCTGATTTTAGTGATTCTTCCAGTTATACTGTTCATAAACTTATGGGCAGGTATAGGTTGGGAGTTGTTTGTAAATAATTAAATGAATGAAAATGCAAAAGAAACAAACCATATGAAGATTAATTATTGTATCTCATTTCTCAAGACCCTTACAATAATTATAATGTCTATTCATCAAGTGGATCAGATGGAGGAAAAAACATTTATCTAAGTTGCATTTCTTATAAATTATCAGCTTGATTTACTTAATTAATACCTGTAATATTTACTTGTAGTAAATAATGTACTAAAATAAAACAAACTTTGTTTTTATAAAACTGAAAATATATTTTATGACATTAATATATGTAAAATAAAAAGACAACTTTGGTTTTAATCAATATCATTTCCCTCTATTCTATAATAAATAACACTTACAAATAATATGAGCCATTATTCAGAAATGTAAAAGATGTAAGTGTTTTTAATAGACAAATATTTGTACTGCAAAAATACTAAGAATTATATAGCTAGTATAACTTTAACTTCATAAAACTTTCTATTTTCTTTGATAACACTTTTAGGAATTCAATTTATAGAAACAGTCTGTGATGGCCATACCTTTGCCATGTTAAATAAGCTGATAGTGTTAGTCTATAGGTAAATTTGATAAGGCCTAGATCAGACTACTTTAGTATTTAGTCGAGTATGAACAATTTTTGGGCGGTAAATCCAAAAATTGTTTGTACTCAACTAAAATACAGAAGCTAAGCATAAGCAACTATTGTAACAAGTTGGCTTTAGAAACAATACAGATCCTCAAGTGTCCAAGTATATTTTGGTATAATAGCCAAAACGAAAATATAAAAAAATTCTTCATTGAAATCACAGAACAGAGAATCGTACAGAATGAGTCTTTACAAGTCGCACAATGAAGCCGGTAAAACACATTAAAAATAAATTTCACACATGTGTCACCTTGACATCTGCATAATGTTGCTATCTACCTTATACAAATTTTTTTCATGATTTATATTTCACTAAAAATATTAATATCTAGACTAATAAAAATCAATAACTACTCGTACCTATAAAAAAATACTCCATCTCATTTTTTAGGTTTTCTGAACAGTTTTTAAAATATCGAAAAACATAAGACACCATTTTTCTTGGATATTATTGAAAATTACTAATGCGACGCTTTGTGCTGTACTGAGTCAAGAATGTATTTGTTTTGAATTTGTATTTGGAATGGCTGCATCACTGCCACGTTCCGTGCGCTCTATCTGACTATAATTCTTTAATCTGTGATTGAAATAAGAAATCTATATAATAACTGATTTATTACAAACATACACACTTGGACAAACTTTCACGTTTAAAAGTAAAACTTCACACGCTTGAGTTGTGGAGTAAGTATAGCTTGGCAAGTTTGTTGATGACACTCCCATGATATGCGGGCGACGGGGGGAAAAACTGCGCGGTGTGAAATCTTGCGTTCGGGAAAGTGAGGTGCATCAGTCGTGAGTTTTTCATTCATCGCTATACGTCCCCCGGCCCGCGCGAACCATCGGGAGTGTTACGAACGAACTTGCCAAGCTATAGTAAATGTGTTACCAAAAGTGTAATCGAAATGATATCCAGTGAAGTGTCATCTGTAGTAAGTAACACTGCTACACCATACAACAAGAAACACACACAAGTACACAAGTGGTACACAAGTAGCGCCAAATCTGTTCAATCTTTTAATAGCATAATTAAAAACTATCTAGTAGAAGCTTCTGAAGTAAAGCAAATCCGTCACGAGAGATGGCGCTGATAACTGCTACTAATTTTCAAGTTTCTCTTTCATGCTCAGATCAATTACAAATGGACCGGTATCACACTCTAAATCACCAACAAAATTATCTGATGTTGCTTGAGGGGGAGAAACTCTTAGACTCACACATCGAAAAAATTTAACACCAACAAATGTATTGTGTGTCCTTTTCTCAACACACAGTACATTTATTGGTGTTAAACAGAGACTTAAGTGCACTGTGCATAAGCTTGTTACACAGAATATTCGATTACTTGATTAATGTTTTGCTGTTCCGGCTGAAGTATTTATTCTTTAAATTATTGTTTTTATTACAAATTTGATATAAGCAACTTAGAAATACTTACAAATTAAACGTAACTTTATCTTTTAGTAAACTAGAAGTTGTTGACCGCTTTTTATGCAATTTAACTACAGAATTCGGCATTTTTAGGGAGCTCTTTACACAATGAAAACGATCACAACAATGAAACATCGATTCTTTAACAACAGTTTTTATAAACACGTTACATTGTTGATTATTGATCTTTGACAGAGGGGTAACATCTAGCAGGTCAGGTCCTTTTGTAATTAGTCTGAGCTTTTATGTATTATTTTATTATTGAAAGAAGTTTCTCTTTTTTTTAATATCAGTGTGATTGTGGCTTACCATACAGTTCAGAATAAAATTATAGTAAGTACTTAAATTATAATTATACAAACAACTACTATCAAAAACTATGTAAAATTACAAACTAGATTTAATTTAAAAACGCAACATATTTATAAAAATAACGTTAACTTATCTAAAAAAGCATTTGTTATTTCTGTTTGGGTTACAATGATAAACAAAATTAATAATAATTAATAATAGATAAGTAAAAAAAATGTACATTAACCTACAAAGGAACGTCTTTAATGTAATTATGACTTACAATAATATCAGTATGATCAGATCAGGTCTGGTACTGCATATAAATTTATCCTTTAACTAGCAGACCCGGTCAAGCTTCGTTTTGACATAAGTGCACTTATTCTCTATCCCTACTCTACCCTTCTATACCTCTACCCCTACCCTACCCTACCCCACTCCTACGCTACCCCTACGCTACCCCTGGGCTACCCCTACGCTACCCCTACGCTACCCCTACCCTACCCCTACCATACCCCTACCCTACCCCTACCCTACCCTTACCCTACCCCTACCCTACCCCTACCGCTTGACTCTTAAACGTTTGTATGGCAAATAGAAAAGGGCAGTTTTTAGGGTTTTCCCGGATATTATTTGATTTTTTCTCACCTTTTAAACCTTCCCTATACCTCCACGAACATTTCAAGACCAAGATAAGATAAATCCGTTAAGCCGTTCTCGAGTTTTAGCGAGGCTAACGAACAGCAATTCATTTTTATATATATAGATTCTTGATGAAAATAATGAAGAGTATGGCTAATAAATCTTTAACTAAGCGAAACTTTTTTTGTTGAGAGCAAGTACATATAAAGCACACTATGTGTGGCTGAACCTCTTATTCTCTTGATTTTCAAACTACCCTCTGAAATATTAAGTTTGAGGTTTGAAATTAAAAATCTAGTTTCCTTTGAATAATATATCTTCTTAAGAATATTTTATATAATTCATACATTTACATAAAACATTAAAAAACAATTGCGCTATGATGTGACCAAGTGTATATACCCAGATTTATGTTCTACGAGTAGTGTCATGTGTTTTAATTAATTCTAAATTTCACTAGACAGGAGCAGTTCCTCCATACCCATATGGCCTCTATGTCTCCATACCCTATACCTCGCAATGTCCTTGCGAGTTACCATCCCAACAACCTGTTGAAAAGATAAAAAATATTGAAATACTATTAAACACCATCATCAGCCCATCATTTTATACATGGGACGATGATGATGATGATCATAAATACCTAGTGTTCCAAAAGACAACAGCATTTTTTAGAGATCGGCTAATAGAACGCCTTTAAATAGACTCGATTCGTGAAAAAGCTCGAGCCCTTCTTTTTTAGACTCGAGTCCTATTTTAGGGATTAATGATTTGTAGTCGTAGTTTAGAACTCAGGTTTTCTGGATTAAGACTAGGATTTTTATAGGAATGAAGATCTTTTACGCATTTTACAGTGAATGGGCAGAAATCGCTATTTAATATTTTATGTAACCATTTATGGTGTGTTTAACGATTTGTCTGCGTAAAGAAGCCGCCATTTTGAAATTTTTTATTCATGTAACGATTTCGTTCAAAATTTATATCGAATGGCGAAAACAGATTCTGAAGTAAAAAATAAAAAAGGGCGCCATTGAATTTTTTTATTCCTTCACCGATTTAGTTCAAAATTGATATATGGGCATTGCAAGAATAGCGAAAAGGGATTTTGAAGTAAAAAATAATAAAAAAGGTCACCAATTTGATTTTTTTTTATTCCTGTATTATTTCCGTTCAAAATTGATATTTGGGTATTGCAAGAACGGCGAATACAGTAAGTACAGTAATACATTAAGTTAAATTTAATATCCGATTTAGACTCGAGTCTAAAGAGCTATTCGGTCTATAATCCTGCAAGTGGCCAAGAGAAAGACAGTCCTAATAAAAATCGGTTGTCTGTAAAGTCGGTTTACTGACAATTGTTGAACGTGACAACGTCATAAGATAAAAATTTTAATAAAAAAAATACAACCGACTTCAAAACCTAAAAACGTACCCACTAAACTAAAAAGCGAAAAATAACATCATAATATGTTCTACCTGCTGATCAGTATGAAGGCGGTGCTAATCCGGTGATGTATTAATTCAAGCCATGTGAGTATCTTATAGATTTAGATTTTGCAGACAGTGTTGTTTCATGTGGTCCTGTCAAAAATGGCTTAAATTAAGACAACACCGGCTAAGCACTGCCTTCATACTGATCAGCAGGTAGAACATATTATGATGTTATTTTTCGCTTTTTAGTTTAGTGGGTACGTTTTTAGGTTTTGAAGTCGGTTGTATTTTTTTTTATTAAAATTTTTATTATTTTTCCATTTTTAGTGTAAAATTTCATCTCAAACGAATACATCAGACCTCTTATGACAGTCACAACCCACCACCACCACCACCAACCCACTTGGTACAAAATTCTCAGCAATACAAATTAATCACGCCCAAGCACAAGGTTGCTACCGTAAACCGTTAAGGGGTTCCCTTAATTGACCTTGGTCTTCATCATCAGACCCCTAATAATAGACACAACTCATCTAGGTAGAAAGTTCTCAGCAATACGAATTAATCAAGGCCAAACACAAGGAAGTTACTGAAAACTGTTAAGGAGTTCCCTTAAATTGTCCTTGGTCTTCATCACCAAACCCCAAAATGACAGTGAC
Organism: Bicyclus anynana; assembly: GCF_947172395.1. Classification (NCBI taxonomy): domain Eukaryota; kingdom Metazoa; phylum Arthropoda; class Insecta; order Lepidoptera; family Nymphalidae; genus Bicyclus; species Bicyclus anynana. The sequence goes on from NC_069093.1 coordinate 4,890,991, forward strand.
AACCTATCTATGTGGAAAGTTCTCATTAATAGAAATTAATCAAGCCCAAACACAAGGTAACTGCTGTAAATCGCCGAGGAGTTTCCTCGTCTGTTTTATGACTCCATCATCAGATCGATTTTAAATCTATATGAAATTGTAGTGCTTAAAAGTACTAAATGGAAAAGTTTACGAACACAATAGACACCCATATAATTTTCGAAAGTTCCCCTCAATTTCTCCAGGATTCCATCATCAGATCTTGACATGATGGCAATGGGACCAAATGGGGACTATACCATTTCAAACAAAAAAAGAATTTTTGAAATCCGTCCAGGCGTCTTTGAGTAATCGGTGTACATACATAAAAAAAAAAAAAATACCGACCGAATTGAGAACCTCCTCCTTTTTGAAGTCGGTTAATGATGGAATGGTTGCATTTCTCAAAGGAAAATGTTCGTTTTTCCAAAATACTGTTTAATAATCTTCATAGACCAGAATATACTTTATTTCTTGTAAAAAAGTTGGCAACCCTAGAGCGAAGCGAAGCATGACGTCATCTTTTTTCGAGTGTGCAGCTGGCTCCATCGAGACAAAAACAGCTAAAAGACTCGAGTCTTTTGGAACATAACGAATACCTCGTTGAGATCGTTGACGATGGGCAGGTGCCGCAAGCCGAGCGCGCGGAACAGGCGGAAGAGCCGCGGCAGCGACGCGCGGTGCGGCAGCGTGTAGGGCGACGGGTTCATGAACGGCCGCAGATCTATCGTACATGTCTTCTCCCAATCTGATATTTCCAACTGCAATAAGGTACAGGTATTAGATTTAGCGTTCCGGTAGATACTCAGACCAATTATTGTATAGGACCTGCCTCGCTAGACGTTACTATTTTGTCAAAGTATATGATCAACGATCTAATGCGATTATAAAAACTGTCTCTATAGAATCGATGTTAAATAGTTGTAATCGTGGCAAAAACTTCTAGTTTTGTATAAGATATATACCAAATCTAAGCTTGTTTTCCTCAGAAAATGACAGACAATTTTGTTCGTGACTATGAGTGCGATACAGGTCCTTCTATAATTGGTCTGAGGGTAGAGATACGATGTCGTGTAGAAACCGAAAGGGGTGTGCATTTTCATCCTTCTCCTAACAAGTTAGCCCGCTTCCATCTTAGATGGCAGCATCACTTTCGTTGCTATGGGGAAAAAAGAGAGTGTGTACACAAAATTATCTTGTCTTAAAAACCATAATTTTATTACCAGTCCTTTATAATATACGAGTAGAATAAGATACCTAATTTGACCCAAATAGAGATGATGATACTTTTATAAATTGTATATAAATTAGGAGTATGCTAACAGTAAAGAAATTTTGTAAAAGTAGGGTCAGATTTGTGCTATCGCGGATCCCTGAAAAACGCCCCATACAAAACGATTTAATGACGTCGTAGGTCATAATGATCGTTAGATTAGTATGGCCGTTCAAACAAAATTAGTAATATCATTGTTATTTGTGCGTTTATGTTTATAGTTCATTTATTTAAAAATGTCACATTTAATATAAGGAAGCTAAAACTATATGAATTTTCATCTAATTACGATAAAAAATTTTCAAAGATTTTGAAATTTTATAATCTCATTTACTTTGCAAATATGCAGACAATCTTTGCTTTTTATGTATTAATTAGTTAACATTGGCCTTATTTACCCGAATGTATCATAAAAATCAATATATTCAAACATAGTCCTTGACGAATATTGTGTATTATTTGCGGATGACATTTCTTAATTATTATCTTTTTCAAATGACATTAACTTAAATGACAAATTAAATAATCTACTCAATGACATAATTAAATGGATGAATGTTCATAATTTAGAAATAAATTTTAATAAGACGAAAATAATTCAATTCAGACCATATCAAAAAACAGAATTAAATATCAAATTTTCCTATAATGACATAAATATTGAATGTGTTGACAGTTTAACTTTTTTAGGTATAGAAATTGTCACTCATTTAAATTGGAAAAATCATATACACAAAACGAAAAATAAATTATCGAAATTTATATATGGACTTAAAGAATTAAAAAGAACCACTGACATGAAAACTGCATTAGCTGCATTTTATGCCTATGGGTACGCGTGGTTAAGGTATGGGGTAATCCTTTGGGGAAATAGCACAAACGCCCAAGATTTGTTTATACTTCAAAAAAAGTGTATACGCATCCTCGTACATATAAGTAAGACTGAATCATGCCAACCGTATTTCAAACAACTAAAAATATTGACCCTGCCCTGCATATATATTTTTGAAATATGTAAATTTGTGAGAAAAAATTTTCATTTTTACGAAAAAGTCGAAAACTCTTATAAACCACGGCGCTTCCGCGAAAAAAACGAAAATAAACTAATTTACCCTTTTTCAAAATTAATACTCCACAGCTCCGGCCCATACGCAATGTCAATAAAAAATTACAACAACCTTCCAGACCGTATACGTAATGAGGCGAAAGATATTGCTTTCAAAAAGAAATTAAGGGACTTTCTGGTCGAAAAGTGCTATTACACGGTAAATGACTACTTGAATGATAAATAAAAACAAAAAATAAAATCGGTCTCCCTATCACTCACTTGACAAAAGGCTACGCCCAAACTGGGTATCCATAACTTGCATTATGTAATAAAATGTAACTTGTAATTATTATTATTATATTGTATAATGTAATGTATGGTATTGCTTGATATTAAATAAATAAATAAAATAAATAGTCATCATCCCCATTGTCTTTTAGTTAATAACTTAATTATTATAATTCTGCCTTTCATTATCCGTCAGTAACAATACACAAACCCTTTTTCTGATAAAGATTGAAATAATTAGTGACAATAATTATCATACCTCCTCTATAGACGGATATCTGGGATACTCCTTTCTGAACATGTTCATGTCGACATTGAAGTTGGACCATGTTGTGTTGGCGTTCTCGTTGTATATCTTGTTCTGTAGCAGGACTATCAGCTGAGACCGCAGTATCATACCTCTTAGCCTCTTGTATGTGGTCACTTCAGCCTAATAACATAAAATTGAAAATTTTGAAAGACCCCCCGAATATCATGATATTATTAATTACTCTCTCGATCAAGTCATCAATATTCTCTTTCAGTAAGCTTTCATTTGAGACCCCACTCGAGTATATTTGTAGAGATTCGGTTGTCCTTCCGCACTTTCACCCCCCATAACTTTTAAACGGCTCAACCGATGTCAATATCATCTTAATTATATATTATACTCAGATTTGAATTATGATAGTTATCATAACTCCAAGCTTTTTAGTATTGCGGATTAACTCTAACCTTGCTGCTGCCATTTCCCTTGTTGAGCTCCTTTATGAAGTTATCAACAACTATCTCTAAGGATGGATAGAGTACTTCTTTTGTAATAATTTTTTCTACAAAGAAATTTAAAAGGCAAAAGCCGCTTCTGACATTGCATCTAAAAAATGTCAAAAAGACACTGACGTTTTGATACCAGACTGACAGCTCAGCTAGTCCAAACTGAAATTCGACTGACACTACAACTATATTCAGGGCTCGGAAAAGTTTTAGGTTGAAATTGAAGGAGCCATCGGAATTCTACAAACACACCCTAAATATAAACGTATCAGAGAATTTGAGTCGAGGTTTCAATTCCTTATACAATATTTGGCAGGTGCACATATCTAGAGCTGAGAGGAAGAACAAGGAAGACTGAAAAGAAATGAATCATAAGAAGACCGAAACATAGTAAAATACTTTTTACAACAAGATGAAAATAACAGCTAAAAAGTGCACGCAATAAAAGAAATGCAAAACGAGTTGTTACATGGAGGTCCTAGAAAGACTTACATCGTCAGCTAACGGCGGGTCGACCACAGGGAAGCCATTGTACGAGACCACCCGCAGAAGTTCCACAATGTGGCCGACGTTCTCGACGGTGCGCAGAGTGAAGACGGGGTGCGACATCACCTCGGACGCGTAGATGTTGTGCGCCAGCGGCGGAGGCTCCCAGGGGAGTAGCGGGACGCCGGCCAGCTGGATGTGGATGTCATATATACCCTGGAAATAAACATGCATTTTAGGAAGCTGAACGTTTTGTTTTGTTTCATAATAGTCACGATTGCCTATTCAAAGTCAAAATTCGTTTATTTCAAATTGGCTTAGTATACAAGCTTTTTCGAAACGTCAGGTAATAATATTAAACTTAAGATAATGGTCATAATAATTATTCGAAAACTTAAAATTAAATTTACGAGGGTTCCAAACGCGCCTTGGTTCGAGAAGAGCTGTGTGGTGGACAGTAGTACCCGAAAAAAGGACCACAACACGAAGAGTCGCTTAATGGAGTGACCTTTAACTAGAAACATTATCTGCTATGAAAAATTCAGTTTATAGTCAAGCGATCACTGATGTAACTGAACACAAAAAAAAAAAGTTCCACACCATTGAACAATAGGTATATATGTAGCCTATCATGTAATACATTTTATTTCCAAGCAATTTTGTCGTTTATGTAATCATTGACATTATAATACGACTTTTCTAATAAGCTTACGTTTAATAAAAACTTTGAACTTATTGAGAGACATGCCATTGGTTTCATGTGGCAGTTTATTATTTATTGGCAAGCTCATCATCACCATCACTAGTTGACGAACACTTACTGCAAAACATAAGCCTCATAGGGACTTCCAAACAACACAGTTTTAGAGATGCCACCATCTAGCGATAGTAAACATTTTTTAAACACCAAGGGTATGATTTACAAGTTCTAGATATATGATTAATTTCTTAAGGATGTGCAACACGTTGGAGATCTGCCCCTCAGTCTCGATGCTGTTGGCAATGAGCAATAACGTCATCCTCAACCCCTAAGTTGAACATACTAAGTAGCGTTAAAGTAGCAAACAACTAACCTCATTGAAGAAATCCCCTGTCCACTTGGCTACGACCAAGGTGATGATGATGGGCAACGCGTTGGAGATCTGCCCCGTGGTTTCAATGATGATAACAGTGAGCGATATCGTCATCCTCACCACGCCGCCAAGTTGCGCCGCTGCGCCGACAAGCGCGTATTTCGCTGGGTTTACAGTCTGTACACATCAATCAGATCCATTTATCATCAAGTAGACTCTCGACACTGAATTGAGGCTATTCGCCCTCGGAACAAGCAGTAATGTAGATCCTGATCTGATCACATATATACTGTATAGTGAGTAAGATTGGCAGAGATATGGTCAAATGCTAAGAGCGATTACGTTGAGGAGAGAAGATGGAAGAAAAGAGAAAATAAGTAGAGTTCGCTGGAAGACATGTGTCAAGGTGACTTCGGAATCAAGAGGAAGTTTAGTCCGTGCGAATTGGACACGCTCTGCCCAAATCAGCAGTAGTCCAGAAGGGACATTTCCTCCTCAGATACAAAGACAAGATACACTATACGCAATCGCAACAGTCTAGTTTGTCAGCAATAAATAAGTCTCCCAACGCTTTGGAAAGCATATTCTACCGAGAAAAGCCAAAAAGAAACTCGACAGTTCTTTCCCTTAGAAACATATCTAATTTACAGCTCATGTCATCCTATAATCTGTGCAGAAAAAAACACATTTAATCGTTAACACGATTCTAGTTTTCCAGGCATGGTCCGCCTCTAGTAGGCCTAAAACGCATCATGACATAACTGACAAGAGAAAGCTTATAGATAAAAGTCCTTCATAAAGAATGATTAAAAGAAAACAAGATCGCTATCTTTTGGGACGTGTGTTAGGCCTATATAGTGGTTCTAGTACACTTACATTAGAAGGCAGCATATATTGTATCAGTATCGCAAGCATTCTGCCCCATGCGGCGCCCGTCAGCAAGTTCGGTATGAACAGTCCACTGGACACGGCCAGGCCGAAGGTCCAAGTGGACAACAAGAAGTAGCATATCACGAACACCAGCAGCGACAAGGGCTTGTACGAGCCCATCGGGTCGTGTAGAAACGACCGCACTGACGCCTCGGGCGTTTGGAACCATATCGCCGCCATTGTGTTGTATTCGCCGTCCGCGCAGAAAAGCTGTAAGTTAATTAATAAAAATAGAATGAAAAATCATTTTTATTCATCATTATCAAACCACATTAGGCTTTTTTATTTTTTTATTCTTTACAAGTTAGCCCTGGACTACAATCTCACCTGATTGTAAGTGATGATGCAGTCAAGATGGAAGCGGACTAACTTGTCAGGAGGAGGATGAAAATCCACACTCCTTTCGGTTTCTACACGACATCGTACCGGAACGCTAAATCGCTTGGCGGTACGTCTTTGTCGGTAGGGTGGTAGCTAGCCACGGCCGAAGCCTCCCACCAGCCAGAACCGGACCAATTAAGAAAACCTTAATCGGCCCAGCCAGGGATCGAACTCTGCGCCACAGAGGCCGTCAAAAATGTCATGTCTAGTGTGGGCGTTTAAACGCGTCAACCATCACTTCGACTGTTTGATCTTCTATCAACTGTTACGCATTTCAATCTAATTGTGAACTTGAGTGAAATACAAGTCTAAAGGTATTTGGTCCGAGGCACGGCAGTATTACCTGCAATGGTACTTTAGTAGGGTCCTCCCCCAACGGGCGGCAGTCGTCCAACACGAACATCATGAGGAACCCGCAGGTCGCCGTCACGGCCGCCACCAGGCACGCCTCCACCACGCGTAACCATGGTGACCTTATGTATCTGACAAACAAACCAATGTCACGTTTTTTTTTAATCTAAATACAGTAGAACCCGCTTAAGACGATCACGCTTAAAACGATTTCTCGCATAATACGTCATTTTTTATACCTTTCCTAACGCTTAATACGATTTGTCACCCCGTTTAATACGCCTACAAGTCACACGCGTGTAATTCCAAATGCGATAAATAAATCACAACAGATAGATTAGGACATCATAAAGGTTCTTAAACAAGGTTGCAGGACAAGACTAATACATGATATCTTAAAGAACTGAAATACCGTGACAGCAAATGTCCCTTGACATGATGCGATTCTGAACTGAAAATTTCGAAGACGCACTGCAAAAGTAAAATTTAATTGAAAATTTCGTAATTGCTAATGCATCAAAATATTTTTGATACTCTATAATGATCATACCAGATATAAGTGATTACTATAATTAGGTTGTCTTTACACAAATTTTAATTTTTATAACTATGTATGTGTAGATTAGTCGTTATATTTTTCATATCCCGTATAATACGCTTTCCCGTCTAAGACCCGTTTTAGTTGGGTCCCTGCGAAATCGTATTAAACGGGTTCTACCGTATATGTAACTCAAAGGTGACTGACTAAATAGTGATCTATGAACGCACAGCCCAAATCACTGGACGGACCGGGCTGAAATTTGGCATACACGTAGATGTTATGGTCTTTCTTAGCAGCTGCCTACCGCTAAGCAAGGGTTTTGGTCAATTCTGCCTATCCCCAGAGGGATAAAATAGGGATGACAGTTTGTAAGAAACTTTGACAAATTTAAAACGATCGGGCTGAGACTTTGCATGCATAAAGCTACTATGATGTAGGCATCCCCTAAGAAAGGATTATTATCCACCCCTAGGGAGTAAAATTATTATTATAACTAACCTTATACGAAACACGGACAATCTGTAGTTGATGTAATTCCACAGAGCGCCTAGAACGCCGCCGACCATTCCAAAGAACATGAACACTGGCAGCTCGTAGAACTGGAACGGGAATGGTTCCATTTTGCCGAGATTCAGTAATCCTATAAATACAACAACAAAAAAACATTTTTAAATTCCCCAATTCCTAAAAAACCCAATCCTAGATCAGTTCTGCATCTGATTGGATTTTATTAATGGATACATAAATGCAAAAACATTTCTGAGGAGATCTGCAGAAGAACCAAAGTCACCGACATAGATCAACGAGTCGCGAAGCTGGAGTGGTGCTGAATGGATGAAGGTGATGGAATGGCGACGACATCAAGGGAGTCCGCAGGTATTCCTTGGATGCAGGCGGCTCAGGATCATAATATTTGAAAGTCCCTACAAAAGTCCTGCAGTGGACGTCTGTCGGCTGCTAATGCTATGATGACGAAAAACATTCTTCATAAAATTACAGATGACGTAGCTATTTTGGAGTGTGCGAGAGTTTTACCAGCAAAATCTTTCTATAACTTGCATAAAGACCTCTCTAAAACTGCAGAAATTCGACATTAGAACGGGTATCCAAAGCTGCTCTAGTAGGATCTTGCCATTCGGCTAGGCAGGGAGAACAACACGAGCGGAGAAGGGGAGTGTTAATCGCTATTCATATCTAAATCGATATTAATTATAAACGTCATGAAACAATAATTTATAGACCTTCATGTCCGACAGCTTTTTGGCCTGTATTGTCAGGAAATATTTAAAAATAAAATTTTTATATACTTTTACTTCTTTTCAATCTAGTAGAAGGATAATGAACCATTTAAATAAATGTTTCAGTATATATTTACCTGGATAGCTCAACTCTCCAGGATGTCCGTGATACGCTGAAAGCGCAATATTGAGCGTGAACGTCGACACAACTGTTCCGAAGAACGTCCTCCATGTTAGACCTTGATTCCAGAAACTTGTGCCTTCCTCTAATGAAAATAGCACTCCACCTGCAAATTATGTTTTGTTAATTACCTTATAAGAGCAGTGATAGCCCAGTGGATATGACCTCTGCCTCCGATTCCGGAGGGTGTGGGTTCGAATCCGGTTCGGGGCATGCACCTCCAACTTTTCAGTTGTGTGCATTTTAAGAAATTAAAAATCACGTGTCTCAATCGGTGAAGGAAAACATCGTGAGGAAACCTGCATACCAGAGAATTATCTTCATTCTCTGCGTGTGTGAAGTCTGCCAATCCGCATTGGGCCAGCGTGGTGGACTATTGGCCTAACCCCTCTCATTCTGAGAAGAGACTCGAGCTCAGCAGTGAGCCGAATATGGGTTGATGACGACGAATTACCTTATACGGAAATGTATAAATAACAAACGGACCCTCACGACTTCGTCCGCTTTTTGCCGTCCTTAATCTGGCCGTTGCAAAACCCCCTACCAAATTTCATCTTTGATAGATTACGATATTTCGTATTTCGACCTTCCGCTTTAGAAGAGCCGTGATAGCCCAGTTTATATGACCTATGTTTCCGATTCCGGACGGTTTGGGTTAGGATCCGGTCCGGGGCATGAACCTCCAATTTTCAGTTGTGCGCATTTTAAATTTCGGTTTCTACAACGAACCGGAGCGCTAAATCGCTGGGCGGTACGTCAATGCCGGTAGAGTGATAACTAGGCACGACGGAAGCCCCCCACCAGCCAAAAATATTGGTTTACCTATACCTTATCAACCGATAAACGTCCACTGCTGGAAATAGGCCTCTTGCATGGACCTCCAAGCACAACGATCTCGAGCCTCCAGCATCCAGCAGCTACCTGCAACCCGCTTGATATCCTCGGTCCACCTAGTGGGTGGTCGACCAACACTGCACTTTCCGGTGAGGGGTCGCCATTCCAGCACCTTTGGACCCCAACATCCATCGGCTCTTCGAACTATGTGGCCTGCCCACTGTCACTTCAGCTTCGCGACTCGCTGAGCTATGTCAGTGACTTTGGTTCGTCTGCGGATCTCCTCATTCCTGATTCGATCACGCAGAGAAACTTGAAGCACAGCTCGCTCCATCGCCCGCTGAGTGATTTTGAGCCTTCTAATGAGGCCTATAGTCAGCGACCAAGTCTCGGATCCTTTCGGTTTACCTATGGGAGCGCCAAAAGCCGCAGAGACGCCGGCAGCCGCGCCACCGGACACGAAGTCCCGTTTCTCGTGGTCCTCCCTGAAGTACTGGAATATCTTGAAGTCCTTGTTGAAGGTGGTGCTCTTGCCTTGCGATATGCCCGCCGCCACCACGGCCCCGCTGTGTATCATAGGACCTTCCTATAACCGTACACAAGGTCCATTGGTCAAGTTGGACAGTGTATCATATAGCAGACATTTATCAGTATACTAGCTGACGCCACGCGGTTCCGCTCGCGTGGTTCTCGTTCTCGTAGAGATACAGAGATAATATATTGCCTATAGCCTTCCTCGATAAATGGGCTATCTAACAATGAAATGATTTTTCAAATCGGACCAGTAGTTCCTGAGATTAGCGCGTTCAACCAAACAAACAAAAAAACTCTTCAGCTTTATAATATTAAATATAGATAAGTATAGATTTACGTCAATAATGTTTTTTTCTCCTGATTGTGTAAGTACCATAGGCTCCTCAACAGCGTCAATGGGAGGTTAGGGCGAACCCAGAAGCATTGCCTGATGGGGCCAGAAGGCAGAAGCAGAGCAGTTAGGCTGGCTGAGTTTATTGTGGGCTCTTCTCTTCTTCAAGGCGCGTTTGGAATCCTCGTAACTTTAACTTTAATTTTTCGAATAAATATTATCACCATTCTCTTAAGTTTAATATTATTACCTGACGTTTCGAAAGAGCTTGTAAACTAAGCCTATTTGAAATAAATGAATTTTGACTTTGACTTTGATACAACTCTCTAAAGGCGTCTTCTTTGAGACCTCAGCTTAGGGCCGCTTGGGAAGGATTACCCATTGGTCGGGGTTCGATCCCATGTCCCAGCTATTGAGGGTTTAAGCTTTCTAAGCACAATGTTACCTTTCCTCCAGCTAGCCCGCCAACTACGGCGGTTATAACACCAACCGCCTTGACGAAGAGGGTTTTGATCCTCACCACTCGAGACACTTTGACTCCATTCAGGTAACATTTTACTTGGGGAATACCACTACCAGCTGCTACGGGCTAAAAATACAAATAATCTTTAAGAATAATATGTACTCACTTAACTTACTCTAAATAAACTACAGAAAAGTGAACTCTGAAATGCTCTGAATTATAATATTTATTCATCATCATCATATCAGCCCATAGACGTCCACTGCAGGACATAGGCCTTTTATAGGCTTTTCCAAACATCATGATACTGAGCCACCTGCATCCAGCAAATCTCTGCGACTCGCTTGATTCATTCATTGTTCCAATTTAATTTTCATGAAAAAGGACCAATCTTATGAATAGGACCAAAATCGGTTTCGCAATTTTGTGTTAAATTAAAAAAAAACTGAAATATGTCTGTTGAAGATTGTTCCATTTTTATGTTAAAAAAATTATTTCTAAATAAAAAATATCATAAGTTCATGAACATCTGATTGTGATATTGTAATGTAGAAAAATCAAGAGCCCTACACAATGTGGAATACTAAATATAATACAAATACATTTAGATATTCTATTTTTCGTAGACTATGGTTAGGTTGAGGTGAGGTGAATGGTGGCTAAACAACAATTATTTGTAAATCTATCTATTTTTTTTTTTAAAAGAATATTTGCCATATCTTTTTTAAATATGACCAATATTTCCATTCCCCTCTAACTAGTCAGGAAAGACTGTGGAGTGGATATGACAAAAGACCAATGGAGCGGGTATCGAACTTCCACCCCTCTGTGATGAGTCCAACCGCTCTTACCGTTGAGCTATTGAGGTTCTAAATCACTCTGATAGGTAATGAGTTTCTCATGGTTTCTGCTGATGTTCTTTTAGTTTACACATAGAAATGTGTTAGTACTACATCTAAAGCCAAACCATTTTCCCAAAATAAAACGTCTACAGGGAAAACATACTGATAATAATTATTAAATAAACAAGTACATACCTCAACATATGCTACTAACATGGATCCAATGAACACAACACAAATATTAGATAACACCCACAGAAGGTATGGAATGTATAATTTATCTAACATTACATATGTGTCAACAGCTGAAATTGGAAAGTCAAGAAAATTATTATATTTATTAGACATGTACTTTTCAATAACAATAAACTAGCAGTACTGGGAGAATTCTGAAGTTTTTAATGATCTTCATTATTTAGTTTTTTTTATGAACCACAAACTCAAGTGCTCTAAGCAAAACAAGGCTTGAAATGTGTCTTGATCAGGCTTTTTTACTAACAGTGTTATTATTACAACTAGCGAACGCCTCGTCGTCTGCTAGTTTCCATTCCTGTGAGATTAAGGGGATAAAATATAGCCTATGGACACTCACAAATAATGTGGCTATTATAATGTGCAAGTTTTTGTTAATACGATGTTTAGAAAGGATACATTTCTTCAGCTGTTTGTATTTTATTTTTGAGAACTCCTCTATGCATATGTCTATTATAAAAGCTATGAGAGCTGTGATAACTCCGATAAGTAGAACAATAACCCATCTTGCTATATCCTTCCATACAATAAATGCGTAGCCTCTTTTCCGTTCTTCGTCCAGCAGTAAGTGGTTTTCACATGTGTCATAATCTAAACTCTGTAAAAAATATTATATCTTTAATTTTTTTATTGTAACTAATATTATTGTTATAATATTAGTTTATACACCTTTATCAGCTTACGACATAGCCATGCTTCTTTTCCAATAGAAGGGGTAAGTAGTGTGCTAGTTTGGCAACTTCGCTTGTAACACTCCTGATGGTCTGCGCAGGCCGCCACCACTGATGCACCTAAAATCCCTGCACGCACGATTTCACACCCGCGCAGCCTTTCCCCTAGTCGCCCGCATATCATGGGAGTGTCATCAACCAACTTGCCAGACTAGATGTAAGCTCTTGTCACACAACACCACACATCCATCTCAACATACATATTTTCTACTATCCAACCATCCAACATTCTGATTCATACAGCACTACAGGTCTTACAACAATTTTGTATATTTTATCTTTAAGTCGAAAGGGCATTTGAGGGTCACTCAAGGCTCATTCAGGGGTTATTAAAAAGTAATCAGACAATATAGTTGAGAATACCATATTCTCACAAAAGTAATATGTCTGATTGTTTATTGGTTTTTTCAAGATTTAGAAAAAAGTTGATTAGTAAGTTTTAGTAATAACATATAATAATATTATAAAGAAAAAATTAATAATAATCTAACCTCATATTTGGCTGACAGGGTGTTCATAGAGCCAGGTTCAATTTTCTGTATTGGTTGTCTTCTCCTAACACCATGACTACCTTGCAGTTCATCTTCCACAGTTTCCTATGTAAATAACTTATATTAGATCATTCATTGTCATTAACCTTAAAGTACCAATGTGTGGTCTGACAGAGACTTTGACTATTCAAAAAGTCTAGCTACATGTTAGCGATGACCAATCCTCTCCAACTCCTCTCTACCCCTCGGGTTGACGCCCAGAAGCGTTCATGGAGAGTAGGAAAAGTTAAGAACCCGTACTCTGCTCACTTTTTAGCATGAGTCTCCTCTCAGAATGAGAGGGACTAGGCTAATAGTCAACCATGCTGGCCGAATGCAGATTGACAGAATTCACACAGATGAGATTTGAAAAATATAAAAAATTCCTCAGGTATTCAAGTTTTCTCAGGAAGTTTTTCCATCACCAAGTATGGTCTTACCCCCCTTCCTTTTCAAATATATTTAGATGTTGATAATAGGGACTGATGGTTTAACATGTTCTTTGGAATATGTCATATATATAATAAACGATTTTTCATTAAATTCAATTTTTTTTCATTTGTACCAACTGAGCCAGAACTGATGTCAGAAGACACTTTGAACAGCGGGACATAATATAATCAATTAAATCAAACACAACACTCATGTAACCAAAAGCTGTTAAAAATAAAAGGCTATTTTATTTATTTATTTATTTATTTACCAACTGAGCACAGCTTAAGTCGCCAGTGTCAAGTAAATGGAAGGAACAAAGAAGATTGTTTGGTGTGGCCTGTGGGCTGGCAAAAACATTTTACACTGTTACCTGAATATCACTTGTGTGGTTCAGTTGAGTATAGTTAGAGCTGCTGGGAACTTCACTGCTCACTAGCGGAGCAGTGTCCGATGTTGTCTCACTTACAGTCTCTTCCATAATTTGTGTAGTACTATTGCTCATATTTATAATTTTTTTCTTATGTTTATCTCTCACAAAGTGGAAATATTGCAGTGCATTATTATTATGGGTAGTAAGGTTTTTTTACACTATAATTGAATTATACAAATAATACAATTTAAATAGTAATTTGTGCACATTATTTATCAAAACACGCTTTACACAATAGAAAAACACGAAAACCGATTTTTTAGTAAGAGAATAGAATTTCTCACAAACGTCAAATGAAGGAATTACTGTCATGTCAAAGCTGTCAATGTCAAATCACATCACATCACACTTCACAGCAGTAAATATGTTCCTTGCTTCACAGCACGCTGCACGGCACAGAAGAGTTAGGAACGTCAAACTAAAAAATCATAGATATTTGATTTGAAAATAGATGAATGTCATAATTAGGGATGTCTGTTAAGTGCATTAGATGTCGATACAGATAATCGATTTCTCATTTCATTAACGATTTTATGCATGTTAAAATTATTTGAATGGTTAAAAAGGAAAATTGAGGCAAGCTGATAGATCTTTGTATGATAATATGAAATAAATCATCTGTACAATCATATAAAAAAAAAACATTCATACATTTTAATTTTATACTGTTTGAAACTTGAAAATTACGTGAATTATGTAGGTTATATATTCTTGTCGTAATATCTATACATTATCGCATTTTTAAACATTAAATATTATCCTATTTAGTATGAGTGATAGCAGAAATCACTTGACAACGTTATCATTTTATCAGTATGTCAACTGTTGAACTACTAGCGCCACTACTAGCATACACAGGCAATAATCAGCGTACCGTAAACAATGGTGTTTAGCTGTGTGTGTGTAGCTTGCTCGCTCGTTTGGTTGACAATCGCGATGTGATGTATTCTACATCATCGCATGCTGAGTTATATTTTCATCAAATCTTTTTAATTTTTATATTAGTTAACACATTTTTTTCTAAATGTTCTCTTTCGTTGTGGTTACGTTTCTCCGTTTTGATTTCTAAATATGTGTAATTTGCCGCCGAAGTTCCATTCAGTGTGTCGCCTTTGTTTATCATTCTGTGGCGATAATTGCAGTGATGTTAAACTTCCAATATTCGACCGTGATAAGGATAAATCACGACTTTCCGAGATGATAATCACATATTTGTCACTAATGGTAACTAATTCGCAACATTATTTCGATTCAGACGTGTAAATGATGTGTTATTCTCGTGTGAAAGTTTAGCATAAGCGTAGGAGATTGTGGATACTGATAAGCGCCATTAACTTTCTCGCGGGTGTTGGGTATTTTCGCATTGTGATATCATATTACGGCCCACGCGTCGAGTGCCCGAGCGTATGACTAATGTCGTTCGTGGAAGTGATAGGCACGGCGGGTGGCACGCACGCTGCATCTCCGCCGCTCTGATAACAAAGAAGCGCACGGAGATCACCTCTCGCGAGCGGCCGAGTCCGTCTGTCTGTCCGTCGGCCCGTCGCGAGCATGCTTTATGTTAGGACTCGATAGTAAACAACATCCTACATTCTAAACCTTTCACATTTACATCCTGCTGCTATTTTGGGAAGCAATATTTTCTAAATATAGCCATTCATAGTGTTCGAGGGAGAACATCGTTTGCCCTTTCAATGTTATCTCAACTTGCCTAGATCATAGATACATAACAGGTTTATTAGGTTTTTTTTTATATTATAGAGTTATCAGATTTTCTAATGATGAATCATCATTTATGATTACACTAGTAAAGGTCACTGGCCACATCATCTCACAGTCATGGAGATGTTGTGAAACTAATATGTTATTTGTATCTAATGTGGGAAATGTTTTAGGTGTCACCTGAAGATATGCTGCCGCAGGTGGTTTGTGGAAGTTGTGCGAGCAAACTTGATGAGTTCCACACATTTAGAGAGTTGTCCCACAAATCAGAGAGACTACTGGTCCAATTTGTACAGTATGCCAACTCGCTGACTGGTCCAAAAGAGGTGAGACTTTTATAAAAAATATATTTATTTTCATAATATTACATAGGTAAATTACAGCAATATCTACAAAGTAATACAAAATATATTTGTTAACAATACAAACAGGGTAATAAAATACTGCTATTCTATGGGAAATTAATATCATCATTGATATTAGTATAGCGAATGGGCTGAGCCCTTGCATTCTTTTTGTATATTGTTTTCATTGTATTGACTAGAAGTCCACATATCATTCCGATACCAACTATTGCTGCTACACCTAGGATACTCCATAGAATGTGTTTTGGTTTTAAATCTGATATGGAGAAACTCTTCTTGGCTGCAAATGTAGTGTCAAATGTAGGACAGAATGAAGCTGTGATGTTTGTGATGTAGAAGCCATGCATTCTCATGGGGGCAGCACAACTGAAAACAAGAAAAAATGTGGTATGAATTAAAAAAAAACAAGACTTAGTCTATGTGTCAAGTACTTGTGTTAGTGTACTTGCCTATTGCAAATGTAAAAAAATATTTCCAGCCTTCAGAAAATTGTTTAAATTTAATTTACCTACTAAGTTTTGTGTTCAAACTGTTGCTGGATTAGCTATTGTCATCATCATTATCTTATTTTAATAGCTCATTATATGACTAGACCTCCCTCTTTACAAGAGAGGGATCTTAGATCCACCACACTGTTCCAATGTAGGTTGGTGGGTTTAGGGCTATAAAATGTTAAATTCTTTAATAATGAGGACCAACAGCATATACTCTCTGTGACACCCATGTGATTAAGAGAGCATCATCATCATCATCATCATATCAATAACATCTGATGAAGATAGTTTCAGATTCAAACATCACCTTAAGCATACCAACCCACATTAAAGCAGGGTGGCGAATCTAAACTACAAATCTCTTTTACCATAAAGTAGACATTGTATTAGGGTATAAAATTAGTAGATAAATATCATATTGATTTGGGTATAGTTCACTTAATATATATTAAAGTATCACTTAATTTATAAACAAAAAATTCTCACTATGGTATTTCACCAGGCTTGAATTTAGTGCCAGCCTCCTGTGTAGTTACAATGTTAGCCAAATCACAATTGCACAGCCAGTTGTTCCCAGACATTCCAAGCACGTCCAGTTTGTTCCATGGCAACAAATCTGTTGATAGCTCACTCAGATTGTTGTCGTTAAGGTACACCTGTCAGAAGAGTGAAAACATATGTATAACTAGACACACTTTCAACCGCATAGTTACTGTTCCTGTGGGAATCAATACTTAATATTATAAAGCTGAAGAGTTTGTTTGTTTGCTTGAACATGTTAACATCAGGAACTACGGGTCTGATTTGAAAAATTCTTTCAGTGTTAGATAGCCCATTTACTGAGCAAGGCTATAGGCTATATATTATCCTCGTATTCCTACGGGAACGGGAACCACGCGGGTGAAACCGCGTGGCGTTTGCTAGTATGGGGATAAAATATAGCCTATGACACTCACAGATAATGTGACTTTTACAGGCAGGTTCAGTAGTAGTAGAGATTATTCCCTACTACTACACAAACTCACAAACTTTACCTCTGTATAATATTAGTATAGATTTCCAGATGACCCAGTAAACTTTGTACCATCTAAGAGAAATGCAATTTATTGAAAATAGTGTTTTTAATTTTTTATAAGTATTCAGCGGTTATATTGTGTTTTCTGAATTTTTTGAATGATTTTTTTTTCTAAGATTTCTTGTGTCATTATTATAAACTAGCGTATGCTCGCGACTTCGTCCGCCCTTAGACCTCTTAAATTCAGCCCTTACAGTAGTATCACTGTAAAAATTAAGTAACTTCCTGTTTTCCCAACATTTACCTTCACTGCTCTGCTTCTATTGATCATAGTGTAATAAAAAGTATACCTACTATAACATGCCCAGGAGTATGAAGAATAATTGTACCAAGTTTCGTTAAATTCCATCAAGTGGTTATTATTTCTATAACGAACATACAGACAGACAAACAGACGAAAATTTTACTAAATTTATTTTGACATCAGTATTGATCACTAATCACCCCCTGATAGTTATTTTGGATAATTATATTTCATGTACAGAATTGACCTCTCTACAGATTTATTATATATATAGATGTGAATGACTTTGTTCAAATCAAAGATAGACACTTCAATTCTAGAACAATAAATATTATGTGCTGCTTATAAACAATGTAGCTTAAAATAATGTTGGTAAAGTTTGCAACATTATAAGCATATTATATCAATGTTTCCAAGAATTAGTGTATGTGAAATCTGCCTCACTTTGGTTTCTTGTAAATCGCTATCGCCGGCGCAATTCCAAATAGATTATGGCGTGACTAATTGGGTTCTCTTATCTTATTTATATACTCTTAATACTGTACAGTCAGTGGGTTATTTAGGGATATGTTCATTAACTTTTTACGAATCTGCTTACGCCAAGAGGAGGCATGGCAGAAACAACCAAAGCTCAACCTACAATTAATATTTTACTTATCCTCCATAATATACTTTTTATCAAAAAATCTGAAGTCACATCATGCCTGCAATAACATCGGCAACCACGTGCTTCAGACCGGAACACAGCATTGCTGCTTGACAGCAGAATTAAGCATCTCGGTTGTACTTTCCCGAGAAGAGCTCTGACACCATAAGCTCTACTACTACTACACACTAACCATGTTTTCTATAAAAATTGGCTATCGGAAGATTTCGCAAAATAGGCATGTTTATGAAGAGGATTTTTTGTGTTAAAAACGCTTTGGTAAAACCTACGCGGGAAAAGATTATAGTATGTATAATGTTTATTTACGAAGATGATCATATCATAGGTTTTCCTGTTCTAAATAATCTTTCACAATATCATTACTTAAACTATGACTAATCATTTAGTGGTCTCCAACGACAGCATAAAACGTTACCCCTTGACTTCAATCTCCCTGATGGTAAGTGATGATGCAATCTAAGACGGAAGCAGGGTAACTTGTTAGGATGAAAATCCACACCCCTTTCGGTTTCTACACGACATCGTACCGGAACGCTAAATCACTTGCTTGATAGTTTAAAAGATCTAAATTCTAAGCGCGCATGTAGCAGAAGCGACTTCAATGTACGAGTATACATGTAATGATGAAGTATGAATAAATGGTGTATCAATCCCGACATTGCTTGTAAGATGATTGTTTATTTAAAATCACTGATAGATTCTTTGTGGATCGAGTAAAAGTGAATGTACGGAAATGCTGGAATGTGCCTACTCATAGATGAATCACGAAAAATTCGACGAGAAGCTAGCCATGCGAGTATATCATAGATATTATTGTAAGGCGACTTTTATTAAGAGTAAGGTATTTTAAGCCTTGATAGCCCAGTGGATATGAATTCTGCCTCCGATTCCGGAGGGTGTGGGTTTGAATCCGGTCCAGGGCATGCACCTCCAACATTTCAGTTGTGTGCATTTTAAGAAGTTAAATATCACGTGTCTCAAACGGTGAAGGAAAAACGTCGTGAGGAAACCTGCATACCAGAGAATTTTATTAATTTTCTGCGTGTGTGAAGTCTGCCGTTTGGAGGTGCATGCCTCGGACCGGATTCGAACCCACACCCTCCGGAATCGGAGGCTGAGGTCATATCCACTAGTGACTAGGCTATCACGGCTCATTAGCAAACCAAACATTCATGCAACTTTTTATTTCGTAAAAATTGATAGTTCTCGCGAAAAAATAAACTGGATTTCACGCGGACGAATTCGCGGGGTTGAAGGTACATAGTTGTAAGAAAATGTAAGTTTAATCAATATCTATACTAATATTATAAAGCTGAAGAGTTTGTTTGTTTGCTTGAACGTGCTAATCTCAGGAACTACTGGTCCAATTTGAAAGATTCTTTCAGTGTTAGATAACCCATTTATAAGTCTATAGGCTATATTTTATTCTCGTATTGCTACGGGATAGGGAACCACGCGGGTGAAACCGCGCGGCGTCTACTAGTCAATACATAAAAATAAAATTGAAGTGTCTGTCATTTTAAAATAACTACATTTTATAAAAAAAGTTGTGTCTGTTTGTCCTGGCTGTTGTAAATTTGAACGCTTTTTTAACGTCTCTTAAAAAAACTCTCGTGCGAACGAGGGCTTAGTGGGACTTTCACTGGAAGACAGAGAAGGTTATGGAGCAACATATAGGCTACTTTTTATTCCGAAAAAATGGTTCCCGCAAGATTTAAAAAAAAACAAAACAGAATTACATGCGTACGAAGTCGCAGGCGTCAGCTAGCTTAGAATAAATATGCATTGTTTAGCAATCTAATGCGTAAGATAACAAAGAACAAATGATTAATCAGCTAACCCAGTTATTTTCTTGACAAGACGAAAATGTTAACTGGGCCATATAAATTACATAAATTGCAAACTTACTCTATGATATTTAAATTTTACTGTCCCAAATTTTTTTAACACATGCTTATCATACGAGCAGATGCCCGCGACTTCGTCTGAATTTTTTTATTTTTTACAAGTTTAGCCCTTGACTACAATCTCGCCTGATAGTAATAATATTATGATATGTAGATAAGTGATGATGCAATCTAAGATGGAAGCGGGCTAACTTGCTAAAAGGAGGATGAAATCCACATCCTTTCGGCTTTATACACGACAAAATCCGTTTAAACTTTCATTAACTTGACGGCCTCCGTGGCTCAGTGGTTACCATCCTGCCGGCAAAGACGTACCGCCAAGCGATTTAGCGTTCCGGTACGATGTCGTGCAGAAACCGAAAGGTGTGTGGATTTTCATCCTCCTTACAAGTTAGTCCGCTTCCATCTTACATTGCATCATCCCTTACCATCAGGTGAGATTGTAGTCATGGGCTAACTTGTAGAGAATAAACGAAATATGCAGAGGATATGTGTGTTAGGGGCGATGTTCTTGCAAACTGGTGTCGCCAATTATCTCCAAAACTACTATAGCTTGGCAAATTCGTTCGTCACACTCCCGATGGTCTGCACGGGCCTTAGCGATGCCCCGCGCAGTCCTTTTCCCCCCAGTCTTTTTCGCCCGCATATCATGGTAGTGTCACCAACGAACTTGCCACCGTATAGTCCAATTTTGATGCGGCTTTTTAAATGGGTAAATTTTTGACGATCTCCGTGGCGCAGTGGTATGCGCGATAGATTTACAAGACGGCCGTGGCTAGTTACCACCCTACCGACAAAGACGTACCGCCAAACGATTTAGCGTTCCGGTACGATGTCGTGTAGAAACCGAAAGGGGGTGGATTTTCATCCTCCTAACAAGTTAGTCCGCTTCCATCTAAGATTGCATCATCCCTTACCATCTGGTTTATCATCCCTTACCATCAGGTGAGATTGTAGTCAAGGGCTAACTTGTAAAGAATAAAAAAAAATCGGTTGTCTGTAAAGTCGGTTTACTTACGATAGTTTAACGTGACAACGTCATAAGAAAATACTGATGGAATGGTTGCATTTTTCAAAAGAAAATGTTCGTTTTTCTAAAATACTGTTAATAATTAGTGTAATCTTCATAGACCAGAATATACTTTATTTCTTGTAAAAAGAGTTGGCAACCCTACAGCGAGGGAACGACGCATGACGTCATCTTTTTTGAGTGTGCAGGCTCCATCGAATTACAAGACGTTGTCACATCAATAAAAAAAAAGTAAAATACCTCTTTCAAAGTCCACTTGTCCTTGATTCCGCGGAACGCGTTATGGCTGATGTACCGCAGGTTGTGGTTGTGGCAGAGGTGTAGCACCCGCAGGCTCTTTAGCGGCGTGAATGTGCTGCGTTTCACTTCCTCGAGGTAATCGTTCTCGCCGACCTCCAGTTCCACTAGATTTGTTAACCCTGAAAGTTGCGAGGCAAATCCCTTAACGCGCGCTTTTATTCATTAGAACCTCAATTAATAGCACTTGTATTGTGTATGCAATGGGGATGATGACTAGGTTTGAATATATTGATTTTTATGATACATTCGGGTAAATAGGGTCAATGTTAACTAATTTTAAAGATTGTCTGGATATTTGCAAAAAAAGATTATAACATTTCAAAATCTATTAAAAAACTTTTATCGTAATTAGATGAAAATTCATACAGTTTTAGCTTCCTTACATTAAATGTGACATTTTTAAATATATGAACTATAAGCATAAACGCACAAATAACAAAGATAATTTTGTTTGTACGCACATACAAATCTAACGATCATTACATTGCCTACGACGTCATTATTTCGTGCCACTTTGTATGGGGCGTTTTGCAGGGATCCACGGCAGCGCCGCAAATCTGTCCCTTTAAATCCCTGTAGCTCCGAAAGTAATGATCGCAGATACCCTGTTCCTTTTACAAAATTCCTTTACTATTAGCGTATTTTTAATTTATAAACAATTTAAAAAACTGTCATCATCCCTATTTATACATGGTACTAGCCGCTGCTATGCGATTTCGTTCACATGGAATTAGGGTTTCCGCAAATTATTATTTACTAGCGGACGCCCGCGACTTCGTCCGCCCTTAACCTCTTTAACAGTCCTTACAGTAGTATCGCTGTGAAAATGGAGTAACGTTTCTCGTTTCACCAACATTTCTCTTCACTGCTCTGCTCCTATTGATCGTAGCGTGATGAAAAGTATACTATAACCTGCCCAAAAGTGTAAAGAATAATTATACTAAGTTTCGTTAAAATCCGTCGAGTAGTTTTTGTTTCTATAATGAACATACAGACAGACAGACATGTTACTGATTGCATTTTTAACCGACTTCCAAAAAGGAGGAGGTTCTACGTTCGGCTGTATGTATGTTTTTTTTTTTTTTTTTTTTTTTTTTTATGTATGTCCAGCGATAATTCCGTCAATTATAGACCGATTTTGAAAATTCTTTTTTTGTTTTGAAGGGTTTACTTCCAGGGTGGTCCCATTTTTTTCATGTCAGGATCTGATGATGGCATCCTGGAGAAATTGAGGGGAACTTTCGAAAGTTGTAGAGACGGCTAGTGCGTTTGTTAGTGTTTCCATAAGGTATTTTAAACCACTACAATTTTATGAAGGTTTGGAGTTGGTCTGATGATGGAGCCGAAACACAGACGATGGAACTCGTCAAGGATTTACAGCAGTCACCTTTTGTTTGGGCTTGATTAATTTGTATTGATGAGTACTTTCCACCTATATGGGTTGTGACTGTATTAAGGGTCTGGTGATGAAGACGAGGGACAGTGAAGAGAACTCCTCGACGGTTCACAGTAGCTACCTTGTGTTTGGACTTGATAAATTTGTATTGATGAGAACTTTCCACCTAGATGGATTGTGACTGTATTAAGGGTCTGATGATGAAGACGAGGGACAGTGAAGAGAACTCCTCGACGGTTCACAGTAGCTACCTTGTGTTTGGACTTGATAAATTTGTATTGATGAGAACTTTCCACCTAGATGGATTGTGACTGTATTAAGGGTCTGATGATGAAGACGAGGGACAGTGAAGAGAACTCCTCGACGGTTCACAGTAGCTACCTTGTGTTTGGACTTGATAAATTTGTATTGATGAGAACTTTCCACCTAGATGGATTGTGACTATATTAAGGGTCTGATGATGAAGACGAGGGACAGTGAAGAGAACTCCTCGACGGCTCACAGTAGCTACCTTGTGTTTGGACTTGATAATTTTGTATTGATAAGAACTTTCCACTTAGATAGGTTGTGACTGTACACACGCAGTAGGTATGCTAACACTAAAAATAAAAAAATAAAAATTTTAATAAAAAAATTCAACCGACTTCCAACTCAAAAAATAACTTTAACTAAAAAGCAAAAAATAACATCCTAACTATGTGCTACCTTCTGATCAGTTTGAAGGCGGTGCCAAGCCAGTGTCGTGTTTTAATTAAAGCTGTTTCTGAAAGAACCACATAAATTTTGTAGTTTAACCGTGTTTAATTAAAACATCACTGGCTTGGCACCGCCTTCAAACTGATCAGAAGGTAGCACATAGTTAGGATGTTATTTTTTGCTTTTTAGTTAAAGTTATTTTTTGAGTTGGAAGTCGGTTGAATTTTTTTATTAAAATTTTTTTGGCATCAGTATCGATCACTAATCCCTCCCTGATAGTTATTTTGGAAATATATTTTATGTACAGCCCCCCTAGCCAAGTGACACGTCAATTCTCTTTCTACCATCGCTAACGCTTCGAAAACTAGAAAGGTGTATGGGAATGACATTTGCTATCGACAGGTCACGTGATCAAGATCTGTCATTCTCATACATTTATCTAGGTTTCGAAGCGTTAGCGATCGTAGAAAGAGAATCGACATGCCACTTGGCTAGGGGCGCAGAATTGACCTCTACAGATTTATTATAAGTATAGATATAGATAAAAGTCAAATCTATTCAGCAAAAAAACTAAAAAACACACTTTTAGCACGCAATAAAAATTACAAATATTGGATTTAAGTCACGTGACTATTTTTTTTGTATTCCTGACAGCAAACCATTTCATTTGATATCATGACACATCATGGATTTCAAACAGCCATTCCGCCATCTTGGGGAGGCCGCTGTTGGATTTGTAATGACGTTTCTTAGCTAGTCATGTATTGTCATCAGAACTCAGAGCGTGTGCAAAATTTCATCCCAATCGAAGACCGGGAAGTGGATCAAATTAATATTCCAATATTTGATTTTCTTACACATACATAGTTACAAGTGAAGCTAATATAAGCGTATTAAAACAGATAAGGTGAGAAACAGAAGAAAAAAAAACTCCTCTTTCGAAGAACCGATTAAAACGATTGATATATTTATCAACGGCATCTCAAACTGCTCGACAAATATTTACGTAATATTGTTAAAAAATAATAATTGTGAGGTCATGCGAGTGCATTAACCTGAAAAAACTGAGTCGGTGTAAAAAAGCTAACAAAAAAGTACATATTTTGTGATATTTTCCTCAGTTTTGACGATTACTCGTGAAGTAGTGATCCTTTGCGCGTCATTAAAATTTCGATGCTATGGCAGTTTAATGCTAACCACCCACCATCCAAAACTGATCGCGAGCAACACTCGATCAGTTTTATCGGATGTCAAGCCGTTATCGCTGCAGGCATGTAGGCTTATTGGACTGTGGGTTGCTAGCATTATGAAAACAAATACCCTATAGCGTAGTTGTTAAAAGGTCGGATTGTCGGAGTCAAATGAGAGGTCGTTAGTTCTATATCTCTAACTAAATTAGGGCGATAGTTTGTATGTTTGTTACTCTTTCACGGTGCAACTATTAAACCGATCTGGCTCAGATTTGAATTACCTTATTTAATCAACAAAGGCTACATTTTATCTCGAAAACATTCAATTCCCAGGGCATTTGTCAAAAACTGCTAATTTTATTATGCTTAAAGTACCTATAGGAAACCTTTGAAAAAGTAATAGTATAGAGATAGAGTTTTCTAGTTTTTCCAAAGTAATGTCGCTTTCATATCGAAAGATTGAAAACGAACACGAATAAAATATATTGACTTACTTAAATTATCACACGATTTCAAATAAAGTCACCGATGGTCAGCACTTAGCAGAGAAAATAGAAAGTCATCTCCATGAATAAGAAATCCGTATTTTATGTAATGACTTTAAAAAGTCGTAATCAAGTTCTATTCGAGATAATACTTCTCAAAATTCACCGGTATCGGTATTACATTATAGAGTTAATTAATTGTCATTATTACTAGCAATCAATTAAATAATGCGTGTCCCATTAGTAGAATCGTATGAGAATAATCTCGTGTAAGAAAAGTTTGAGTATACATTGTAGGATTTTTTTGAGTGCTCTCATCTAGGGAAGTAGGGCTTACTTACGGATATGTTTATTTCTGCTGTTTAGCAGTATTATTGATTTGGCTTTAAGACTTCGAAGGCATTAAAATTACGGGCACATACTCATGCCTTAGATTAGAGGTGTAGGGCAGTCAACTATTTTTTTCCCGACTGCAAGAAGGGTATGTATGTATGTGTGCAATATTCTTTATTACATAATATTTTCCAAACCGCTGAACGGATTTACGTAATTAAGATATCGTTAGATTTGTCTAATATCCCAAGTGTTATTAGATAGGGGAAGTTAAAATATGTGTATGGTATATCATGGCCATATAAAAAAAAACCTACAATTATTAACGTAATTCGCTGTACAAAATACGCGAGGCGGATGACTAGGTGCGAACAGGTTAGGCAGTAGGGTTTTTTTTTATTTTTTAAATTATTGACTTGTTTTCTGATTTTGTATTTGCTGTACTCTCCTTAATGAGAGCCTCAATAGCTTAATTAGAGCCTCAATAGCTCAACGGTGAGAGCGGTCGGACTCATCACCGAGGGGTGGTGATTCGATCTCCGCTCCGTTGGACTATTATACCCACTCCTATATATACAGTGTTTCCAGACTAGTTCGATGAGAATGGGAATATTGGTCATACATATTATAAGACATGGCAAATATTCTTTAAAAAAAAACAATGGGAGCAGCGCTTAAAGGGTTAGAAGAACGAAGAGGGCAGAACGGCTAAAT
Source organism: Bicyclus anynana (assembly GCF_947172395.1). NCBI lineage: Eukaryota > Metazoa > Arthropoda > Insecta > Lepidoptera > Nymphalidae > Bicyclus > Bicyclus anynana. Next base: position 4,917,552 of record NC_069093.1, read on the forward strand.
AGATAGGTAATTGTTTTCTGAATTTAAATTTGGCCTAGTTGATAGTATCGTAGCCTTTAGGGGGAAAAGGGAAATAGAGCGTTCGACGATTGTTCGACAAGCTATAATAATATTTACAAGCTTACCTAGAAAACTATCATCGTTGAGTTCAACAATAGGATTGTTATTGAATGTCAGGTATTGTAGAGTTGAGCCCACGACGCCCAAGCTTTGCGGCACGGTGACCAACTTGTTCCCAGACAGGTCGATCTGCCGCAAATTCACTAAACCTCTGAAGGCATCTAGTGGTATATCATTGATGTCCGTTTTAGCCAAATCCAGGACCTGTAACCATTTAAGATAATTGAAGTAAGATCAAATTAAAATAATGCTACATCTTATCTTTTCCATTAGAGTATCAAAATTAAAAAAAAAAACTACTTTTTCTTACAATAATATTGTATCTTTGGCTTTTCAAGTAACATAAATTCAGAATAAATTTTGTTATATTAGTCCGATCGGACTTGTGTTAGGGTAATATAGGAGATCAAATATCTACCCAAAAATGCCCACTACCTCTCGGACATCAAAAGCGACAGGCGCGTAGCTAGCGAGCGAACGGCGAGGTGACTGCGCGCGGTAAGCGATGTGTAGCAGAGGCGTTTCCGTTTAGTGTCCGAGGCGTAATAATGAGTTTTGAGCTTAAATATATTAGATTGTTGTCTTGCGGCTGCTGTATGTTGTTACCAATGTCATCAAGTTCATCAAGCAGTAAAAAGACAAGTTACCTCCAACTTCGTAGCACTTGACCAGAGCAGCGTGACGCTGTCAAGTATTTCTATGGGGTTGTTGTTGAGATAGAGACGGGTCAGATTCGGCGTGTACTTGAACAGATATCTGTCCAGTGAATGGATGCGGTTGTTTTCAAGATTTAACATTTCCAAAGCTATGTGCACGGCAAGCGATACGTAGCCGAGGCGTTTCCGTTATGCGTCCGAGGCGTTATTATGAGTTTTGAGCTTAAATGTATTAGATTACTATCGTGCGGATGTTGAATGTTTTATGTTGTTTTTGTTACCAAAGTAATTGTTCCAAGTTCATCAAGTAGTAGGAAGGACAAGTTACCTCCAACTTCGTAGCACTTGACAGAGCTAACAGCGTGACGCTGTCAAGTATTTCTATGGGGTTGTTGTTGAGATAGAGGCGGGTTAGATTCGGCGTATACTTGAAAAGATATCTGTCCAGTGAATGGATGCGGTTGTTTTCAAGATTTAACATTTCCAAAGCTATATGCACAGCAAGTAATGCGTAGCTGAGGCGTTTCCGTTATGCGTCCGAGGCGTAATAATGACTTTTGAGCTTAAGTGTATTAGATTACTGTCTTGCGACTGCTGTATGTTGTTACCAAAGTCATCAAATGCATCAAGTAGTAGGAAAGAATAGTTACCTCCAACTTCGTAGCACTCGACAGAGCTAGCAGCGTGACGCTGTCAAGTATTTCTATGGGGTTGTTGTTGAGATAGAGACGGGTTAGATTCGGCGTGTACTTGAACAGATATCTGTCCAGTGAATGGATGCGGTTGTTGCCGAGATTCAACGTCTCCAAAGCTATATTGCTGTAGACGCTGTTGTTGTACGGCCCTTGGAATATCTCGCTGCGCAGGACGTCTCCTGGAAAAGTAATGAGAATTCATCTATACTTATAATAAATCTGTAGAGAGGTCAATTCTGTACATAAAATATATTTCCAAAATAACTATCAGGGGGTGATTAGTGATCGATACTGATGCCAAAAATGCAATCAGTAAAATTTTTGTCTGTCTGTCTGTCTGTCTGTCTGTATGTTCTTTATAGAAACAAAAACTACTGGACGGATTTTAACGAAACTTGGTACAATTATTCAACATACTCCTGGGCAGGTTATAGTATACTTTTCATTAACCGACTTCCAAAAAGGAGGAGGTTCTACGTTCGACTGTATGTATGTTTTTTTTTTTTTTTTTTTTTTTTTATGTATGTCCAGCGATAATTCCGTCATTTGTGGACCGATTTTGAAAATTCTTTTTTTGTTTTGAAGGGTTTGATTCCAGGGTGGTCCCATTTTTTTCATGTCAGGATCTGATGATGGCATCCTGGAGAAATCGAGGAGAACTTTCGAAAATTGTAGGGACGGCTAGTGCGTTTGTTAGTGTTTCCATAAGGTATTTTAAACCACTACAATTTTATGAAGGTCTGGAGTTGGTCTGATGATGGAGCCAAAACACAGACGATGGAACTCGTCAACGATTTACAGCAGGTACCTTTTGTTTGGGCTTGATTTATTTGTATTGATGAGAACTTTCCACCTAGATGGGTTGTGACTGTATTAAGGGTCTGATGATGAAGACGAAGGACAGTTAAGAGAACTCCTCAACGGTTCACAGTAGCTACCTTGTGTTTGGACTTGATAAATTTGTATTGATGAGAACTTTCCACCTAGATGGGTTGTGACTGTATTAGGGGTCTGGTGATGAAGACGAAGGATAGTTAAGGGAACTCCTCGACGGTTCTCAGTAGCTACTTTGTGTTTTGACTTGATAATTTTGTATTGATGAGAACTTTCCACCTGGATAGGTTGTGACTCTATTAGGGGTCTGGTGACGAAGATGAAGGAGAGTTAAGGGAACTCCTCGACGGTTCACAGTAGCTACCTTGTGTTTGGACTTGATTTAATTTTATATTGATGAGAACTATCCAACCATATGGATTGTGACTGCATAGGGGGTCTGGTGATGAAGACGGAGGACAGTCACCTTTCACGTTTTTCTGAATATTCATATTACGTGTGGATTAAGGATAGATTAAGGTAGTATTTTTAAAATTGGGATTGTAGGACTTAGATACTTATTATAACAAAATAACGTTTCAACTAATTGATTATTAATTTTTGTTCACACTAAGTAGGTGTACTAACACTAAAAATTAAAAAATGAAAATTTTAATAAAAAAAATTCAACCGACTTCCAACTCAAAAATTAACCTAAACTAAAAAGCAAAAAATAACATCTTACCTATGTGCTACCTTCTGATCAGTTTGAAGGCGGTGCCAATCTAGTGTAATGTTTTAATTAAAGCCGTTTCTGACAGAACCACAGAAATTTTGTAATTTAAAACATCACTGGCTTGGCACCGCCTTCAAACTGATCAGAAGGTAGCACATAGGTAAGATGTTATTTTTTGCTTTTTAGTTTAGGTTAATTTTTGAGTTGGAAGTCGGTTGAATTTTTTTTATTAAAATTTTTACGCTACGATCAATAGGAGCAGAGCAGTGAAGAGAAATGTTGAGAAAACGGGAGAAGTTACTCAATTTTTTAAGCTTCCGTCGCGTGTACAGCCTTAATGGTTAAAGCTACATAGAAATCATGTATGACGGAAATGTTCTCCTTAAAATTATCTATAAAAACACAACAGCATATATATGTCTATCTTTTATGGTTGACGTACAATAACACGTGTAACTCCCGATAGCTTAGCAGTTCGGAGCTTTCTAATTATATTTGTCTACTCTTATGTTTATAACACTCATTACTCATCCCTAATAAGAAAGTTAACATTATTACCTATTCAATAAAAAAAGAATCATAAAAATCGGTAAAGAAACACCAAAGTTATACATGAAATACGCTAAGCCATCGCGCGTGAATACTAATTCATGCTTTATGGATGATTTTTGTGTAACGGTTGCCGCGCTCGACGCGACTCGCGGTGGGAGGAATAAATAAAGAAGTGCAGCCTTAATGAGTAGGGTAGGGGTAGGGTAGGGTAGGGTAGGGTAGGGTAGGGTAGGGTTGGGTAGGGGTAGGGTAGGGTTGGGTAGGGGTAGTGTAGGGTAGGGGTAGGGCAGGGGTAGGGTAGGGTAGGGGTAGGGTAGTGGTAGGGTAGGGGTAGGGTTGCTATAGGGTAGGGTAGAGGTAGGTTAGGGTAGGGTAGGATAGGGGTAGTTGAAAGTTTACAACGACTTTCACGCGGACAAAGTCGCGGGCGTCCGCTAGTTGGTAATATAGTTTATTAAGCCGTGATAGCCCAGTGGATATGACCTCTGCCTCCGATTCCAGAGGGTGTGGGTTCGAATCCGGTACGGGGCAGGCATCTCCAACTTTTCAGTTGTGTGCATTTTAAGAAATTTAATATCACGTGTCTCAAACGGTGAAGGAAAACATCGTGAAGAAACCTGCATACCAGAGAATTTTGCCAATTCTGCGTGTGTAAAGTCTGCCAATTCGCCAGACCATTGGGCCAGCGTGGTGGACTATTGGCCTAACCCCTGTCATTCTGAGAGGAGACTCAAGCTCAGCAGTGAGCCAAATATGGATTGATAACGACGATAGTTTATTAGGTTTATTTATTTGTTAAGTATCCTTGTATCAGTGTAGGCAGACCCACAAGGCACATTTCTCATCAAAGTCAGGTAAGGTTTTTGGCTGATGGGAGGCTTCAGCCGTGGCTAGTTACCCCCCTACCGGTAAAGACGTACCGCCAAGCGATTTAGCGTTCAAGTACGATGTCGTGTAGAAACCGAAAGTGTGCATTTTTATCCTCCTAACAAGTTAGCCCGCTTCCATTTTAGACTGCAACATCACTTACCATCAGATGAGGTAGTCAAGGGCTAACTTGTAAAGAATAAAAAGCAAAGATTGCGTGCCACGAGATGTCTCTATATTTGTCGACCAATAGGGGCGGCATCAAAAATCTCTCTCTCGCTCTCTTCGATGTTCTTTTAATTCGTGAGCCTTTTTTGTATTAGTGAGTGGGTTGTGTTTTTTTATTCTTGATGACGATATATTTTTATCTATATTTTTTTTTAGACAGACAACATTACATATTGTGACTAACATAGCATTAATTTAGGTCACACATACTGTGATAGGCTTTATCGTTATTTGACTTCTGATAATACTGTTCCAAAAATAACCATTTTTATTATGCTACAAGTTTTTCATTCAATAAAATTCTTTTTTTGCGCACAGGTGGTATATAAATGTATTGTGTAACGTATGTATGTGTGTGATCAAATTTTTTAATATAAAAAAATTTGCAAGAAAGATAGCCCGGTATCTTGATAGTAATAACTTTAAAAGTTATTACTATCAAGTTAATTTTCCGTGTGTAGCTTCATCTTGATGAGACGTTGATTTTAGTAGCGAACTGGGTTACCAGGTAATGAAAATTTCTGATCGTCGGAACGAACCAATGTTCCACGCAATTCGTGGTTGTTAAGTTGTATAACTTTTAAATGTAAAAAAAAAATCTGGTTAGTAACAACTTTTGGTAAACTACCCTCCTCCCAACTTGTATCAATAAAACCCCCCCACCCAATAAACTTCAAAAACAAATGTTTCTAAATTCTATGTATTGTCCAATGAACTCGTATGTTATTGGACGATCGAGTAACTATTAATTATTTGTTATGTTATCGTAACATAACTAATTTTAAAACCAAATAAATTTTAAGACAGTATGTACAGTTATTAACTTCTTACTTCCGCGGTGTATATCTGTGACTTGCTGAGATGGTGGCACAAATAGTGTATGTGATAACGGTTCACTTATCTACGCTTCACCTCAAAGCAGTCTCAATGTTGCAAAACAAACATCTAGGTCATTGATTCCCAAAGTGGTCCAGGTGGACCCCCAGGGGTCATATATAAAAATAGGGGTTCACAATACGCAAGAGGGTGTCCACGAAAATTTATCTGGTTATACCGAATGGGGTGTTTTCTAAAATAATTATTGCTTCCTTGTGCTCTGACTAGATATCAAAAATTAAAGTTGGCTGAAATAACTTTTTTCTTGGACAATTTTACTTTTTGTCATACACTCAGCACAACCAATTAATTAATTAAGTAAACAATCCTCACAATTTTTTTTAACTGATGGCTGTTGATTTAGCTAAACACATTTTTTGTCGAGTTTTGGATAGAAATTTAGCAGGGGGTCCACCGGAACCAGTAAAATGTGAAAGTGGTCTATGAGAAAAAAAAGTTTTGGAACCTCTGATCTAGGTGAATAAGTACAAATATCGCTCAGTTCATCGCATCCAAAACCCACAATGCGTACATTGTAGCGTTTCAAGACTACAATCTTATCTCTTCATCGCAGATCTACTACAATGTTACTTGTTACTGGATTCTGAGAAAACTCGACCGTCATAAATGTTCTATTTAGGTGCTACTGTTAAATTTTGCAGTTGTAAAACTTTTTGTGACAAAGCTCGTTTAAAGAAGTACTCTGTATCTGTCGCCACTCAGCATTGCACCGCAGTAGCTTCGTTGCGGGCAGTGGCGTAGCGTGTCTTGGAGGGGCTCCTCGAATGGGGGGGGGGGGGCATTGGGAAAGGCTCATACGGTTGCGGGGTTTGGGCGAGAACAAAAGCTCGAAAGTCGGCAAAATCGCAAATACTCCACATACTGCATGAGTGGCGTGGGAAGTAGCGAGGGAAGTATGCAGAGACGTCGTGTAGCGTGCCACGTTCTTCGTCCTGTCGCATTTCATTCCGCTCATCCTGCCCACCGCTCCCAATTTTGTAAGCGCGAGCGCGAGTCTAAGGTTTAGTTAGTTGGGCGTCGCGATTATTTGCGGCATATTTCACGGCAGCGAGTGTGTGGCCGTGGCATGAGATCGGCTCGTGTGAGAGATCTTGGTTTAAAGGGGCATGGGGACAGGTGGGCTTAATCGACGAGCTCCCGTACGCCCCCATAACCGTGTTTAGAATCTACTTTCAGGTGGCTTCTTTCTTTCAAATCATTAGCACCTATATTCGCACCGCTTTACGTATGCAGCTCCGGCCTGGTACGCCTTATGCTCAGCGTACCAGAGACCCGGCTCCAGGCAAAACCAGTGCCTGCGCCTTGTCACAAGAGCTCCGAGGTACGTCAGAAACTACGTTATACATCGAGACACCACGGCGCCCACCGTGGAGGAATTCGTCCGGAATCTAGTGTGCCGTATGTACGCACGCGCGGACAATGGACCATACCAACACCTCCACAGCATCGCACCGCACCGCGAGAGACCGCCTAACCGGTGTCCTCTACCTCGCGAGTTCCTCCTAGTGACGAAGATGGCGACGAGATAGTGTCAAAAACGGTAAGTGTACCGTATTTGACACCGCCCCAGAGCAGGACAGCAGTGAAGTCGCAGTCCGCGTGGAGTACCTGGACTTACACCCAAGAAACCCATAGGCCACGATGCCTCAGCCCTGAAAGGGGCTGGAAGAAACTGACCGGGGGAGCAAGATCCCCCGCGCCTTACCCGGGCAAGGAGGCTATGCTTCGAGGCCCGGATTTATCATCTGGCATCTGGGAGGAGATGACCTGCCTGCTGCTTTCCGGCTTGCTAGGAATCGGTACGCCAATAGCAAGTAGGTTCGAACCTGATTAATTGCAATTTACATTGTAACAAGTGTTTCACGCTTCACGGAACCTGCTTATCATACTCGAGTAATCATCATCACAAACAAGTAACAAACACGATCAATCACAAACAAGTACGTACCTGATAAGAGGTTGTTACTCAGATCCAAGTACACCAGCCGGTGGATATTGTTGAAGGCGTCATCGTTGATCTCTATGATCTTGTTGGACTTGAAACTGATCGCGATCCTGTTGCCCGGCACTGGCGGCAGTTCCGTCACGTTCGTTATGCTGTTGTTGAAGAATGTTATCAACACGTGACCGTCTGGAAGTTTAAAAATAATAAATTTAATTTAATATAAAGTTTAAAATAAATTAAAAGCAAAAAAGAAAAAATATTGTTTTCTTTGAAAATTTAACTATCAACTTATAACTTCATTTTAAACAACTTATATGATAACAAAAGCTTTTTTAAAAAAAAGTTTATTTGCTTTTAATTTATTTTTTATTTTTTAGTTATCGCTGGCTAGGTCTCTGAGTCCGTTCATATTTTCAAATTACTCTTATTAAGCCCTTTCATTTGATACCCATATTGTAGAAATGCATTAAAAATAACTATTCCGCCATCTTGGGTGGTCCGCTATATTGGATTTAGAATGACGTCATATAAATTAACGTATATACAAAATTTCAGCTCAATCGGTTGATGATATCTACTTCAAAATTGATACATACATTGCATGTTAAATAAAAGTTTTTAAAGTAAGAATCATCATTCTCTTAAGAAATCTGTCAATTTGCATTGGGCCAGCGTGGTAGACTATTAGCCTAAACCCCTCAATGCGGATTGGCACTGACAGTCTTCACACACATAAATAATTAAGAAAATTCTCTACGTGTGTGAAGTCTACCAATCCGCATTGGGCCAGCGTGGTGGAATATTGGCCTAATTCTGAGAGGAGACTCGAGCTCAGCAGTGAGCCGCATATGGGTTGATAATGATAAATGATCTTTGAATAGTTGAAACAAATTACCCTCATCCCGTCAAATTATATTGGCGCACCATGGGAGGTCAGAATTCTAATATCCATATTCTCTCCTATAAGGAGGGAGGCTCTGTATAATGATGATTGTATTGTAATCTATACTAATAATATAAAGCTGAAGAGTTTGTTTGGTTAAACGCGCTAATCTCAGGAACTACTTTGAAAAAAATACTTAAAAATACTTTGAAAAAAAACTCAGGTCCGATTTGAAAAATACTTTCAGTGATAGATAGCGCATTTATCGAGGAAGGCTACAGGCTATATATTATCCCCGTATTCCTACGGGATCGGGATCACGTGGGTGAAACCGTGCGGCGTCAGGTATTGTAAATAATCAACACTTAAACAATATGATTCAGAAAAGTCACAAGACAACGGTATACGGGCGCTACTTCGACATGAAATTCTATATTAAATGAGTAGGTCATGTGAATTCTGATAATAATTACGATTTGTTATCACACATTATTGAGTTGAGGACTTATCAGGAAAAATGCTGCATGACACACGGCTTATTGCTGAATATAGTTAATTTGATTGTTTTACTATATTTATCTATTTATCCAATATTATATTCCTCTTTTAAATATAAATGAATAAATTAACTTATAGGAATTCATTTATACTCGTATTATAGTGATAAATATTTATAATATTTTGAATATTTTAATGATTAGTATCTATGTTAATCACGGCTTTTCTGATTGAAGTAAGAGCTTGCAACCAAAAATTACGTATTACATAACCAAACCATTATTTATTATTATTTAATAATACCTAACATATTCATTTATAAACCATAAATAATTATTCAAATTATTCACACTTCTATTTTTATGAGCCACTGAATGAATAAATTATAACAACAAGTCAAGATTTATAAACAAATAAGCATAAAGTATATATCTCTATTTCTTATTTGATTTGTTATCTATTTCGTTGTTTGTGTTAGATGCGGCTAAAACCAGTGACGCCAACAAGAGAACAATAATTAATTAATGTATAGGAGTACACAACGAATGAACGTATTTTACCGGCATTACCTTGGTTCGAAACATTTTTCATCGCCTCCGGCCAATTAGGTATTCTGTCGACATTGCGCCTCGAACAGTTTAGCGTGAGATTGTTGACATCTTGAAAGAATATATCACAGGGGACGTTTATCACCTCGCCGACTGCGTGACTCGCGGAAACTAGGGCACACAATATCACTAACACCTACGACAAAGAAACACCATAACTTATATAACTATAACAAACATGCGTCGACCGCGTTCCGCCTCTACTCACTCCAGGTGTAACTCGTAAAAGGCACATCTTCCTCGAAATTAGAAAGGACACTGTTGGAACACCTCTGATAATGCTTCTATTATCTAATCAGCCTCTCGCGCGATATCACGAAGTGTCGTGGAATGAGCGAGCGTCTCATTGGTTAATGCTAATGTGTATTATCTCTATTAACATCGCACAGCCTTTGTTCAAATGTTCTTATTTTGTTTCCAGGACGTCCTCGACGTGACCGCGGACAAACTAGAAGAGATAATCAAGCCGCTGAACGAATGCGACTATGAAGACGCGAGCAAGCAAAAGTACGCCGAGATCGGCTCGCCGGACTCCACGGAAGAAATGAAGAACCTAGAGAGCCGGCAGGCGGCGGTGACACTACTGCAGATAAAAAACTACGATCCGACCAAGTACGCCGCGAAGGCGGAGGAAAGCCCTCACATAATGTTCAACAGCGTGCCGAGTTTGCCGCCGTCGGACCGGGCGCGGGAGGTGATGCACTGCAATGCCGTCATCGACATCATAAGCAAGGCTGTGGCGGTCGCGCAGCGGGAAAACGAGGAGGCTCAGAATTTCCCGCCAAATTACACGAGCGTCATAGACAGGACGCATACAGCGAGCGAGGTCGCGTACACGCAGGAGTACCCTGAAGAACAATACAGCGCTTATGATGCGCCTCCCGATGACCACGATCACAAAGAAATGGATCTATCACTGTACAGTTGTATCAAAAGCGAGTCGGTAGAGCCGATAGAGCCGCCCGACCGAGAGCCCGCCGCCTTCTTACACAAAACGCTAACAAACAAGTCGTCAAGTTTCGCGGATGAGTACAAACAACACGTGTTCGGTCGTAGCAGTAAATCGAAACAGTCGAAAGAGAACGCGCCAGTATATGAGGACTGCAGTCAAAGCAGTAGCGGCTCCGACCCGGACAGATTACAGATGGATATATCGGAAATGTCGCAGGTAAGAACGTTTGACAAGTCTAAATTCAAACAATACTATATCTAAATATCACGGAAGATCAGTTAACATTTATGGTCTCCCTTTAAAGTATAAATTTCATAGATAATTAATATTTACATTTATTTAATGATCTCTTTTCACTGTCGAATCGCTTATAAAAGTTATCGCATTTTAATTTGATTATCAAACAAACTTTATTGTCAGGTATCTCAACAAAGACAACCTACTTCAGTGGCCTTTATTATGTTTTATTTTGGACTGCTATCTTTTATAGATACATAGTAACACTGAACTGTACTTACCCAGTAATATGTAAGGAAAATATGTCTGATAATAAATCTCCGTCAAGCATGAATGCACGACAATATTGTATATCTAGACAATCAGTACATTTTCATGATGTTTGTGAGACGTTCGATAATACTTGTCTATATTTAACATACTGCGAGTATGTGTGTATTATACACGATGCTTTGTTATGTAAATGGGGAACTGTGTCGTTAAAAAAACGTTGACTTCATTATAAGAATCAGGATCTACCAAAATTTGATAATTAAATAAGTCCCACAGAACCACAAGCAGAAAAAAAATCGTCTGTGTCAAAGTTGTTCTGACTACATTATATCCTATCATCATATTAGTACTATCTATTAGACCTATAGCTGTAATACAGTTCATTAAGTAACATTCTAATAATATTATACTAAAAAAAACATACGCGTCAAATTGAGAAACTCCTCCTTTTTTGTAGTTGTAAAAATATATTGGACTAAACGTATGCACCCAAATAAGAACTGGTACAGTTAAAATAAAAATGACCTAAATGACCTTATATTAAAGCTCAAAGTCGTCTGCACCTGCCTACTTCTGTTAGCACCCTAATTGAATTCGTCCATATCTCAAAACGAAAAATTGGTAGAAAATGTCTCGTGATATTAAAACACCAAAGAGTATTGCGAAATTTAATGCACGCCATTGACGATCAATTATTCTCACGTTTCTGCAGCACCCACGACTATAACTGATCGTGTATTGGTCACTGCGTGTATGACGGCTCGACTTATGAACCGTCTTCGCTGCCGCTTGTGCTGGAGAAACGTGAGAATAATTGACCGTCAATGGCTTACTTAAAGTGCGTTAAAGTACATATTCCAAAATAATAATTATTAATAAATTGTTTCTAAAATAATAATAGTAATTAGAAACTAATATTGTTTCAAGGACGACCCCGAGGAGACCCAGTCAGTTCCATCAGCACAGTCTTCGCCGAAGCCGCCCCACGATCCTGAGAGTGAAAAGGAGTCCCTCTGGCAAGCGCTGCACAAACAAAATGGTAAAGATTTCATGTGTAAAGTTCTAGCTAACTTTGTTTAACATACCTCTTTCATATAAGAAATATATTGTTTAGTAAATATTTGATATTGTCCTATTTACCTAATTCGTTCGATTAGTAGGGAAAAATGTTTATCACATTCGTTCGCACACGCAAGATATGAAAGTCATGCGCTTTGATCATTCACTAATACGTCTAAGACCAAAAAGCTTACCTCCGAACAACGTGGTCAGCGATTTGGTTTAGTAATTTTTATATTGTGCTTGGAGCTTGCTATATCTGGAAGTCCCGCAGAGAGTTGTGAAAGAAAGAAAGAAAGAAAATATATTTATTACTACATTCTATATATATTATATATATTGTGCACGAGGGTTACATTCATACAAACTTCACATTCACTTACACACGCCTTTCGTTCATACGCACAATTCACAAGTAAAAGTTCCATCCATCCACACCCCATTTCTGTTGCCGGTATTCTACCTGCAGCATAGCATTGTTTTCAGTTAAAGCATTGCTGCTCCTTTAACTCTGCTCTGGGCCTCAGGTCTTGCCAGAGGAGCCATTTGGTACAAAATCTTTGAAGCTATTATTCGACTAAGCAACACTTATGAACAGCAATATTTGTGCGTAAGAAAGATGTTAAAGAAGACTTTTGACGTGACAACGTCTTATAATTCGGTGGAGCCGGCCGATCCGAAAAAAGATGACGTCATGTGTTGCCCTCGCTCTAGGGTTGCCAACTTTTTTTACAAGTAATAAAGTATATTCTGGTTTATGAAGATTATTGAACAGTATTTCAGAAAAACAAACATTTTCTTTTGAAAAATGCAACCATCCCTTGTATGTTCTTATGACGATGTCACGTTCAACTATTGTCAGTAAACCGACTGTACAGACAACCAAACTTTTTTGGGTATAAGAAAGATGTTAAAGGAGACTTTCTTCCAGGTCGTAGCGGCGGGGAAGCGACGCAGCTGCTGCGCCGGCTCATTAACAGCAAGCACCTGGGCATGACCGTGTCCCCGCTGAGGACGGCCACGTCGCCCGCGCCGATCCTGCCACCCAACGGTGCCATCTCACCCGTGAGTCTTACGTCTGCATCACCCGGATGTGGGCTTTTCACTCAGACCAGTTACCATGAGACCTGCCTCGCTAAACGTTACCCCTCTGTCAATATATGTTTTTATTATTCTTTACAAGTTAGCCCTTGACTACAATATCACCTGATGGTAAGTGATGATGCAATCTAAAATGGAAGCGAGCTAACTTGTTAGGAGGAGGTTGAAAATCCACACCCCTTTCGGTTTCTATACGACATCGTACCGGAACGCTAAATCGCTTGGCCGTACGTCTTTGCCGATAAGACTAGCTACGGCGGAAGCCCACCAGCCAAAAATGATCGCGATCTAGTGTGTTTATACAAACTGCGTCTATATAATAGATGTTTCATTGTGTTAAAATTACACGTGTGTGTATTACGATTTAAATTTATAGTTCTGTGTAGTGTAAGGATACAAGATATATTTATCATCATTTACAAGCCATATTCGACTTACTGTTGGCCTTAGTCCACCACGCTGGCCCAATGCGGATTGGCAGATTTCACACACACTAGAAATTAAGAAAATTCTCAGGTATGCAAGTTTACTCACGATGATTTCCTTCACCATTTGAGAAGTGATATTTTTAATCTTAAAAAACTATTAATTTTATTAATGAAGATAATACTTAAATTGGCTAAGCTTATTATAAAAATAAAATATAAGGAAATATCAATATCATATCATATCATCATATCGTATCATATAATTTCTTAAAATGCACATAACCGAAAAGTCGGAGGTGCATGCCCCGGACCGGATTTGAACCTACGCCCTCCACGAATCAATCCACTGGGCTATCACGTCTTTATTATATTTATTGGTGTAAAATATTTTCGATGTGTAAGTTTACCTCATACCCCTCAAATTAAAAGTTTCTTATATTAGCCAATGGCCCACCCTCTAGCTATATTGCATTTGATTCGATTCTTCGAATGACGTACCCGATTGATAAGTTGTTCACGTGACCTATAATCATATCAAAAACGTTTGTAGAAAGAGAACTGATATGCCCAGATATTTAATGATAACTATTGTCTATAGTATAGGCAATAACAGAGTAATATTTCGCAGGACATGCAAGGAAATATTCTTACAATATCCCGTCCCAATCAAATTCTGTCGTCAACTTAAGGCATAGATGTTATACTGGTATATATCTTCTAATCGACTTAGTTATAACTTATAATACATTTGTCTTTCCTTGCATCTTAAGGATAAATAATAAGGAAATATCCTGTGAGATGATAACTAAGTAGTAATTTAATGTCTTCCTGTTTCATTCATATTCACGCGTTGATAGATTAACGTCAGATTCACGGTTAACTTTCTTGTATTTCAATGTTTACCTGACCTTATTCTTTACCTCATAAATAAAACTTGTTATGAGGAAATCGAGAAAATTTTCTACGCAATGTAATGGTCCAATACTGTGACCAATAAACTACTTGCACCAATGAGCTAGACTGCGCAGAACTAACTTTTAGATCTCTGGCGGTGAGAAGTCAGACTGAAACAGTGACGTGCACATGCCTGTAACTAGGGTAGGCATTATTTGTACAAATCGCAAAATGTCACTTGACGGAACGACGTGGTGACGGAATAACAGATTCATAACGAGTCCTCAGGTTAGGCAGAATTAATACAATAAGCATAAGTAGTTTTAACTCGAGAAGTTTGCCCGCCAATGCATCATTCATTAATCATGATCTGCAGATGAAAGCCGTTTTGTTCACCTGACCTACTGAAACCTATTTGTACAGTTGAAATATTTAGGTTGTTAATCATTATTTTAAGCCTTGTTTTAAATCTGACAGGACAGGCGTGTCCTCTCAGATTTGTGTCTGTGTCAGATTTGTGTCTGACCCCGTGTCAAATAAAACATAGATAGATAGATATATTCTTTATTGCACATAAAAAAAACAAAATATAAAACAATATTCATCAAGTAACAAAATAAGTAGGTAGAAATATGCACAAAGGCGGTCTTATCGCTAATTGCGCCAGACAACCCGCAATGTAAGAATCAAGTACTAGAAAACATGTACTGTACTTTATTTGTGTCATGTTTATGTCATTTAACTGAGTCTTTGTTTGTTACACTTTCGCGCCCTAAATACTTAACCATCCATTATCAAACTTGAGATCAAGTAAATATCGTCAAAACATCCGGTTCTAGCGGGATTTTGCAAAATAACATCAAGGAGTTAATATAGAGCCTTTCCTAGGTGTGGGTAATATCGGATTTTCTGTGTATCAAATCGAAACTATACAGGGTGATTCGGACTTTAGTACCGATATTTTTTTTCGTGGTTCAGTATCATTAATAGAACATAAATCTACAAACAGTTCGATAGATTTTATGTAATTTTTTTTTATCAATTTATGTCTCAGAAATAACAAAATAATGGACACATTACCAAACAAACTGCGCAAATGCTGGCGGCACTTTGTAAGACGCCGACAAAGAAATACCGGCCGTAGGCATATCGCTTCGGCTTCGACTGACGGGGGTGGCAGAGGTGAGGGGATCGAAAAATCCCTGAGGACGCCTACCGAATTGCCGATGGGCGACCAGTGACAGACAATCTGCCGTCGCTTGCGCATTTACTATGTCGGGATTTTCAAATCGCGACTATTACGAAATGGGGCGAGTGTATTTGCTCAGCAATGAACGCCTTCGTGCAGCTTGCACAATGTACGAGTGAGTGTTCCTAGGCCACGAGCCCAAGGAATCCTGAACCCCGCAGTACCTAATGTGAGGAACAAGTGTTTTAAATAAACTAAATGAAAATTTTATTAAAACGTGCTCGGTTGTGCCTTGAAAGGAATGGACTTCATTTCGAA
The DNA here is from genome assembly GCF_947172395.1 of Bicyclus anynana. Classification (NCBI taxonomy): domain Eukaryota; kingdom Metazoa; phylum Arthropoda; class Insecta; order Lepidoptera; family Nymphalidae; genus Bicyclus; species Bicyclus anynana. The sequence goes on from NC_069093.1 coordinate 4,933,501, forward strand.
CAATTGTTAAAATACAGTGATTAAAATTTTCAAATTAACAAAAACAAACTTAGTAAGTAGATATCATTGATTAATGTAAATATGCTGATTACAATTTTTTAAATACGCCTTTAATGCAAAAGTTTGCGTAATAATAATCATCATTTGTATTTCATTATTTCAATCGAAAGTTCATAGTTTTTATTATTATTAATACGCATGCACTTCAGGCATTATTGATGGTCCTAGGCCCAAAAAAGTATGAAAGGAATATCGGTACTCAGCTCAAAAGTGACGACCTTTAATTATTATAAAAATAATTGGTATCAAACCAAAATAAAATAAACGCACAAAGGTCAACGGCCCTCGGCGCGGGCGCTCGCTAACCTACCTACCAGCTGATTTTATAGTTGCCTATTACCTAGTACAGCGATAGGGTGACCCTCAAATTCTGTTTAAACGTTAATAACTTTAACTAACGATAACTTTGTTATTTTTGAGTTAAAAAAAAAAAGAAAAAATACGTGTTCATTAAATTTTGTTTATGTACAAAATATAAAAATATCCGTACTAAAAAAAATTTCTTCCTGTATATTGATATTGAATATCGGATTCTGAAACTATATATTTTTTGAAACTATATATTTTCTAAGACTATATGTTTTCTGAAACATACATTAGTTTGAATCTATCTTGTATTACTGGATTCATGTCACTTCCATATCGCGCTGGTGAGACTATGGCAATACATTTATAATTTACTTGAGGCACAGATTATGTACTTGAGGTTAAGTTTTTTAAGGGTTTATATATTTCCCCTTTTTTATATTAATTTATTTAATGATTATTTAATTAATTTATTATATATTTATTTATTTATTTAACCGACTTCTTTATTTACGAATTAAAGTTTTTTTTCTTTGCGCCATCTATGATTGCGCCAAGGAACAAATTGGTTCGCGCCATTAACGCCATCTATTAATAACATGTTAACATTGTAATTTATAATTACAAGAATACTTAATTGATAATATAGTTCTTTTATTTTCTTCGTTGCGCCATCTGTTTAAAGAAACATAAACTACAATGAATGATATTTACCTGTGATGCCATCTTTTAGGGTATTAAAACAATAGTTCGTAAATATAATGGTGATAAATTGAAAATATCTCATAAATGTTGACCCTGCATTAATTCGACGTACCTCTTTTTTTGATGACATTACCTTTGCATACATTTTGTTGTATTACAATTTAAATCTTATTTCTCTGTTATAAGTACCATATTGACTTGTATTGAAAAAAATATAGTGTTTTGTTGAATCGCGTTTTGGAATAAATTAATTAGTGCTCTATGTAATGAGATTTAAGTTTCATATTGACTTGTAATATAGGGTTTGGCCGAAAATACATAGTTTGAGAGCGAATCCGATTCAAGTACGATTTGCTCGATTCAGTTACATCGGAGGATTTTATTTTTCTCTACAGGCCCTTGACTACAATCTCACCAGTGATGATGCAATCTTAGATGGAAGCGGGTTAACTTCTCAGGAGCAGGATGAAAATCCGACATCGTACCGGAACGCTAATTCGCTTGGCGGTATGTCTTTGCCGGTAGGGTAACTAGCCACGGCCGAAGTCTCACATCAGCCAGACCTGGACCAAGACCAAGAAAAATCTTGTCTTGTAAATCCACCACGCCTACCACTGCGCCACGGAGGCCGTCAAAAAAATGGAATACAATACGGTTGTCAACGAATTCACGGAAGACTTTGAAAATAATTAACAAGCCGCGAAGCCTGCGAACGGGCTCTACAGTCGCAGTTCATTCATAGCGCTATCGCCTCGAGTGGAGAGCGCGCACAATTATTTTTATTGTTTTTTTGATGCGATGGTTACACAACATTAAGTACTATAAAATTTACTTGATTTTACTTGATGTTTGTTTAATATAATTATAAAATAAAAAACATTATTTTATTGATTCGAAAGCAATACAATAACAATTTACTTGCGGTTACATTTTTCAAGTTTTATGGCGATTGTCAATTTTTTTAAAGGTTTATATTTCCCCTTTGTATTTTAAATTTTGGTTTTTTTTTCTTGGCGCCATCTGTGTTTGCGCCAAAGGAACCTATTGTTTTTCGCCATCCTGTGAATAACATGTTCATTTGTTTTGGTTTGCAAAAAAATGCATTACGTTATAGGTTTTTTTTCCTTTTGTATGTAGGTAATTTATTATTACAAATGAATACAACACAACAATACCTATATAATTATTTAACTTCCTTCGTTCGGATATCTGCTTACAACAACATAAATTATAATGAAGACTAGCGGACGCCCGCGACTTCGTCCGCGTGAAAGTCGTTGTAAACTTTCAACTACCCCTATCCTACCCTACCCTACCTCTACCCTACCCCTACCCTACCCTATCCCAACCCTACCCTACCACTACCCTACCACTACCCTACCCCTACCCTACCCTACCCCTACCATACCCTACCACTCCCCTACCCCTACCCTACCCTACCACTCCCCTACCCCTACCCTACACTACCCCTACCCTACTCATTAAGGCTGCACTTCTTTATTTATTCCTCCCACCGCGAATCGCGTCGAGCGTTGCAACCGTTACACAAAAATAATCCTTAAAGTCCTTAAAGCATGAATTAGTATTCACACGCAATGGCTTAGCGTATTTCATGTATAACTTTGGTGTTTCTTTACCGATTTTTGTGATTCTTTTTTTATTGAACAGGTAATAATGTTAACTTTCTTATTAGGGATGAGTGATGAGTGTTATAAACATAAGAGTAGACAAATATAATCAGAAAGCTCCGAACTGCTAAGCTATCGGGAGTTACACGTGTTATTGTGAGTCAACCATAAAAGATAGACATATATATGCTGTTGTGTTTTTATAGATAATTTTAAGGAGAACATTTCCGTCATACATGATTTCTATGTAGCTTTAACCATTAAGGCTGTACACGCGACGTAAGCTTAAAAAATTGAGTAACTTCTCCCGTTTTCTCAACATTTCTCTTCACTGCTCTGCTCCTATTGATCGTAGCGTAATGAAAAGTATACTATAACCTGCCCAGGAGTATGTTGAATAATTGTACCAAGTTTCGTTAAAATCCGTCGAGTAGTTTTTGTTTCTATAAAGAACATACAGACAGACAGACAGACAGACAGACAGACAGACAGACAGACAGACAGACAGACAAAAATTTTACTGATTGCATTTTTGGCATCAGTATCGATCACTAATCACCCCCTGATAGTTATTTTGGAAATATATTTCATGTACAGAATTGACCTCTCTACAGATTTATTATAAGTATAGATACATGCGATGCCATCTATTTGAGTATTTGGGTAATCCAACTCTTAGTTAAATAAAACGATGGTTTAAGATAAAAATTTTAATAAAAAAAAATTCAACCGACTTCCAACTCTAAAATTAATCTAAACTAAAAAGCAAAAAATAACATCTTACCTATGTGCTACCTTCTGATCAGTTTGAAGGCGGTGCCAAGCCAGTGATGTTTTAATTCAAGCCATTTAAATTACACAATTTCTGTGGTTCTTTCAGAAACGGCTTAAATTAAAACATGACACTGGATTGGCACCGCCTTCAAACTGATCAGAAGGTAGCACATAGGTAAGATGTTATTTTTTGCTTTTTAGTTTAGATTAATTTTAGAGTTGGAAGTCGGTTGAATTTTTTTTTATTAAAATTTTTATTTTTTAATTTTTAGTGTTAGCACACCTAACTGATTGTGAACAAAAATTAATGAGCAATTAGTTGAAACGTTATTTTCTTATGATAAGTATCTAAGTCCTACAATCCCAATTTTAAAAATACTTACTATACTACCTTAACTCATATACAAAATGTCACTCCCCCTTTATCCACACGTAATATGAATACTCAGAAAAACGTGAAAGGTGACTGTCCTCCGTCTTCATCACCAGACCCCCTATGCAGTCACAATCCATATGGGTGAAAAGTTCTGATCAATATAAAATTTATCAAGTCCAAACACAAGGTAGCTACTGTGAACCGTCGAGGAGTTCCCTTAACTATCCTTCATCTTCATCACCAGACCTTTAATACAGTCACAACCTATCCAGGTGGAAAGTTCTCATCAATAAAAAAATTATCAAGTCAAAACACAAGGTAGCTACTGTGAACCGTCGAGGAGTTCTCTTAACTATTCTTCGTCTTCATCACCAGACCCCTAATACAGTCCCAACCCATCAAGGTGGAAAGTTCTCATCAATACAAATTTATCAAGTCCAAACACAAGGTAGCTACTGTGAACCGTCGAGGAGTTCTCTTCACTGTCCTTTGTCTTCATCATCAGACCCTTAATACAGTCACAACCCATCTAGGTGGAAAGTTCTCATCAATACAAATAAATCAAGCCCAAACAAAAGGTACCTGCTGTAAATCGTTGACGAGTTCCATCGTTTGTGTATCAGCTCCATCATCAGACCAACTCCAGACCTTCATAAAATTGTAGTGTTTTAAAATACCTTATAGAAACACTAACAAACGCACTAGCCGTCACTACAATTTTCGAAAGTTCCTCTCGATTTCTCCAGGATGCCATCATCAGATCCTGACATGAAAAAAATGGGACCACCCTGAAGTCAAACCCTTTAAAACAAAAAAAGAATTTTCAAAATCGGTCCACAAATGACGGAATTATCGCTGGACATACATAAAAAAAAAAAAAAAAAAACATACATACAGCCGAACGTAGAACCTCCTCCTTTTTGGAAGTCGGTTAAAAATAATCGACATACTTCTTTTTTCATGTTTTATTTAACCTTTGCATACATTTTGTTGTATTGGATGAATATAATATACAATTTAAATCATATTAGTTTTTATTTTTACAAATTAATAAAAGATTATTAATTTATTAGATAATTCTTTTATTTTCTTCGTTCCGCCATCTGTTTAAAGAAACATAAACTACAATGAATGGTATTTACATGTGAATTGTGATGCCATCTATTTGGGTATTAAAACAATAGTTCGTAAATATAATGGTAGAAAATTGAAAATACCTGCTATAAGTAGACCCTGCATTATTTTGACGTACTTCTTTTTTCGATGTCATAATATGTCATTCATTTTGTTGTACTACAATTGAAACCTTATGTATTTATGATAAGCACTATATTGACTTGTATTTAAAAAAATGTAGTGTTTTTCGGAATCGCGTTTTGGAATGATTGAATAAGTACCTTATGTAGTGACTCATAAGTTTCATATTGACTTGTATTAAAAAAATATAGTGTTTTGCTGAATCGCGTTTTGGAATGATTGAATTAGTACCTTTTGTAGTGACTCATAAGTTTCATATTGACTTGTATTAAAAAAATATAGTGTTTTGCTGAATCGCGTTTTGCTTTTGGAATGAATTAATTAGTGCCTTAAGATTTGAGACATAAGTTTCATTTTGACTTGTAATATAGGGTTTGGCCGAATACATGGTTTGAGAGCGAATCCGATTCATGTTCGATTTGCCCGATTCAGTCACATCGGCAATATAGTGTTTCGGAAAATATATAGATGCCGAATGTTTTGATATATAGATTTTGATATTACTGCAATATATAGATTTAATATCTATATATGTTTTGTATCGTCCATACCTAGCCTTTCCTAAGGACTTCCAAACACCATGGTCGTCTTATGACTCTAGCGGTTCCTTGTTACCCGCTTGCTGTAATCGGTCCACCTGGTGTGGGTTTGCTTTCCAACTGAAATTTTGCGTTCCGGTGAGGGGTCGCCGTTGTAGCATTCAGGGCCCTCAACGTCTATCGGCTCTTCCAACTAGATATTCCTCTTCAAGTTTTGTAATGTCCTTGACATGTGGAGATCATCCTCATTAGGGGTCGGCGCTCATTATGCGTAATCGAGTATGCGTTTACGTTTCAGACGCCTCGGAAAGTGATTGGTCAAGAGTCTGTTTACCAATATATTAGGGTAGACAAGGAGTCGCTTCTTATATCTTTTCAAAATTCAAAACTCGTTTATTTCAAGTAGGCTCAGTTACAAGCACTTTTGACACGTCAGTTGTAAAGATTCTACCAACGGTTCGGAAGGCAGGTTCTGCTGAGAGATACCGGCAAGAAACTCAACAGTTGCTGTTTTGATAACAATTACAATTTCTTATAGTTTTACTTCCTGTGTGAAGGTGGAAGCTGATCCAATGGCCTCCAAGCACCTTTATCGTTAAGGAATCGTTTTTAGCTATGGTATTTCTTTTTGTATTTCAGAACGGTGAGTGGTCGAACTCAGGACGCGGCGCGGGTGCGGGCGCGGGAACAGCGCGCAGGAAACAGAGCTGCCCCGCGCGCGCGCAGCTCGTGCACGATGCGCCCGGCGCGTGGCCCACAGCGCACGATAACGTGAGTACCCCAAGCGTTTACTATCGCCTTAACGCATAGCGCCATCTAGTTTACAGTAAGACTATAGTTACAGTGTGACCGATGTGATTTTATGACGTCTTGGAAACTAAAGTCCCTTCAACGAGAAGAGAAACCAGACGTAAATACGTGCCAGTCAAATAAACATATTTTTTTTGTCTTGTTTGTTTGCTATCTGCCGCACGGTTCACGCCTTCAATGCTGCGGCTATTAGCTGCGCGGTCTTTACGCGCATGTAATACGGTATAATCAAGACGCGTAACAACGGCGGGTGGACGAAAGACGCGCGCGAGTCATTGCAATAAAAAAAAAATCCTAAAATTTTGCATTACGCATCTTCATGACACGGTGTCCCGAAACGTCATGAAGTTTGCATCGTATTGTAGTACTACAAATTTTACATTAAGCTATGTCGGTGACTTTGTCCGTATATGAAGCTCCTCATACCTCATTTATTTAAAAGAGATACTTCGTGTACAGTTGTTTCCATCGCCTGCTGAGTAACTTTCAATTGTCTTATGAGATCCATCAGCACTACTAACGGACAGCGATTACTTTTTCTGTACAACATTTTAGCCGACTCGGAAGTGACTACAAAAATATGATTCACAACATTTGTCAGGACAACTTAATTAACAAATCAAACTATAACCAAAATAAGACCCTAGAATGGCAGAGAATGACATTGAGTGAAGTCACGCACTTGTGAACGATGTGTTTAGGGTTAATGGTACCTTTGACTGTTAACAAACACTCCCCTTTTCCACTCAAGTCACTCTCCTCGCCTATCTCAAGTAACCCATAAAGAATTACACAACAAGAGATGTGGACGGCTCGAACGCCACGAGCACACTGAAGCCGTCCGTACTGCAAGTCGTTGCAGCGCGGCGATAACAAACATTGTTGTGTGTGCAGCAAGAGGTGTCGGAGGGCGGGTGCGCGGGCGGCGCCGGCGGCGCGCGCGGCGTGCAGCGCGTGGAGCTGTCGTGCAGCAACTGCGGCACGTTCACCACCACCATCTGGCGGCGCGACGCGCGCGGCGAGATGGTGTGCAACGCGTGCGGCCTGTACTACAAGCTGCACGGCGTGCCGCGCCCCACCGCCATGCGCCGCGACACCATCCACACGCGCCGCCGCCGCCCCAGGCACGACGCCAAGCACGCGCGCAACAGTGAGTCTCTTACGTCATCTTTGACTTTGTCCAGTAGGGGCGAATTCGTCGCGAATTCATACGCGCGTTGTCGAAGTACTAGACATCAATACATCCCGTCCACAAGCATCGCGCGAATTCAAATAACGCGCGTAAATGCGTGCACTACGCCAGACTCTCGACTCGAACGAACTCTAGAGCGAGTGCACCTTTAACTCCATGTTTCGTACTGAATTCCTCCACAAATGCTCGCGCATTAGTACGCGCCTTGTGGATACAACGGTCGCGCGTAATACGCGCGAGAGAATCGCGGCGAATTCGCCCTTTCTGGACTGAACCTTTAACACCCCCTGAGATCCCCGCATCAGGACTGATTTACTCAGGCCAAAACACCCTTCCTGAACGGCCTTCGAAGTCGAGGTCCGAGTCTCAGAGGAAATGCCTTTAGAGATTCGTTCCACCCAATTTTTTTTTGTTCCTGCCCTTGGGCCCCATAAGGCGATAAGTTTGCCATACTTATCTGGAGTTTGATGTGTGTCCGAAGGTATGGAGTGAAGATAAAAGTAAAAATGTAAACAGAGTTGCTAGTAAAGTGGAAAATCTTTGCCTTCGACAGAGCTATAAAGCGTATGCAAGGAACACCTACAGTGCGTTTGTCTATAACTTGAGACCATACGTTATCATGAGTATGTAGTTTCTTCGACAAACTTGAAATCGGAAAGTAATGCTCCTTTGAGGTATACATAATATTCAAATAAATTTCTATTGTTAAACTATGGTATCTACCAATTTCACAAATATGTTTCAGAATCTCGTCGTAGCGCCAGCGGAGGCAATACAGAAATGGGAGCTGTGGTGGGCGCGAGTAGTGGAGTTGTAGCGCCAGTTGTTGGTGAAGCGGAAGTCACCCGCGGGGGTGCGGCTAGTGGGGGCGGGGGCGGCAGAGGGGAAGGGGAGGGCGCGGAGGAGGCGGTGTTAGCGGCCTTGCGGAGACAACTGCAGCCGCATCTGTTAGCTGCGTTACATGCGCACGCACCGCGCCCGCACTCGCACACGCATCGCACGCAGGTACGTGTGCGTCCTATAGTCAAACTATTTTCAATGGTCCACTTTGGGGCTTTTGCCTCCTCGAGTTTCCTCTAAAGGAGAGGAGGATTTTTTTTAGTCTTGGAGCTCACGCTGGAAGGTGAAATTTGGCGAGATCTGTCTCTAAACTGAATTAGCCATAAATATAATATGTATTTTAATATGATAAATGGTTTCTGAGGCTCGGGAGTTTAATCCCGGGTGGAAATCAGTCATTTAATTTATAATGCATACAAAAAGTGTGGTCGTGAAATAATCGGTATTTGCATGAATAAAACAGCCATTTTTAATTTTGTTAATATTACTTTCGATATCAAAGGTGTTTCAAATATTTCGTGTTTTTTCCAAATTCTGAACTTTGGCCTTTTAACTGTTTAATACAATTATCTCAAATTGTGCGTGCGTCATTTATTGATCAAAATAATTTTATGAAATTCAGTTCATGTATGTAACAAATCAATAAATCTCCGTTATTATTTCCAGGTCGGTCGAAGCATGCCCGAGTATGACGAGGCGCCGTTAAACCTCGTCGCCAGCCACGTCGCAGCTGAAGAGATGCACTGACTACCCAGTGATACCCCTGCCGCAAGTAAAGTTACTCAGTTCACACCCAACAATAACGTTACTACACTATAGCTTCCATAGCGTGTACAATAACGGCCAGTTACATACCATAGACAACGTGATTTACCGTATTTATAACGTGCAATTTTGTAACAAATTATTTTTGGAAGAGTAGTTGCAACACTACAACAATATATAGCATGCCCTTTCCCAATGCAGTGCGTGCATTTAGAATGAGTGAATATTTTCTTTTTATGAGTAAAAATACTCTTATTGCCGTATCAATAACTGGTTGTTTTGTTTTTTTTTTTAATAATAGTTACAAAATTTTACGCTATACATACGAACAGAAATAAAGATCTTGATGAAATTATTCTTATTATATTAAATATAAGTTTTTTTTTTGTATGTAAGAGAAAAATTACGATATTTTACGATGGGAAACCGTCGAAGCCAGGCCGCCGTTTTCATTCTACGCGGTAGTCATGTAAGGCCAGTGTCAAAAGAATTACTAAAGACTTGTTATGCAAAGCTAATCGAACTGAATTTAAACTATTTGTACTTGCGGAAATAGTCGATATGTAAGATAATACTACTGATATATTGAACATATTTTTCTACTCCATTGTATTGTTACTATATGAATTATGGCATGTACTCTACTTATTTAATAATGCCGATTAGTTGGATTTTTAAATAAATGTGAACATACTGAAGTTAAGTTCTATGATCGCAGTTGTTTCTGTTAAGCTATTATTGATATGATAGTGTTGAAATAAAGTTGACTTCAATTCTTCGTCAAGTGAATGCTTACCATTAATTTGAAGTATTTCTTTTTTTAATATTTTCATTTTACGTAAATTATCAGGATTATAGATTGAAATTAGTTTTATGAATTATTATTTATCACAGATTGTTAAATTATGCATCAAATACCTATAGTTTCACCAACCGAGTTACAACTACAAAATTAAATAAATCCAGCAATATAGTGTAGCGGCATTATTAAATTCGATATGTGGTACCAATTTTAATCACAACAAAGTACAATAAAGGACAAATAGTTTAAATTTAAGTTCTCTTTAAGAAAGTTGAGTCTCAAAATACAGATCTGATTTTAAAGTAAATTATAGTATTACAAGGAATAATTAATTATTTAAAATGGTAACAATTATTATTATGCAGGGCATAAGTGTGTATAAATGATGAGATAGTTGGCGCGGCCAATACTCGTTCTCAGTGCCTATAGGATATAGCCGGAGAGCTGGTGGGTAAAAATGATGAGACGCTTGAAAATGTGAATGTTTGTACTGTAACAGCATCCACAGTTTCTGCACTATGAGAGTAGAAACTGTGAATGATGTGATTTTTCGTCATTCATCCACTTCACCAAATTTTCTCACCAGCCCTTGGACCAATAGGTGTAAAGGTACCAATGTTTAAACAGAGATTCGAATATTTTCCCTACAATGTGATATATGATCGAATAATAATAAAGAATGTTGTGTAATCTGGCATTCAAGTGCGCTAGGTTCGTTTTATTTCGGTGGTTGAAAACGTGTGTAGTATGTAAGCTCGTCTGCGAGTAAATGATCGAGAGATGGACAAAAACTAGGCATGAAACATGATAATGCTTTTGTGCATAAGCGTTTTGCATTGTACAATATCAAAAGATATATATTTTATGATCAATATTTTTTTATGAAATAAACTTAATACAAGTTGTGGAAACACTTTCTCCATTTATAATAGAGTAAAAAGAACAGAACTATAGTATATTATCTCAATATTAATATACCTTCAATACTGCAAATATACTTTTAATGTTGCTAAAATAAAATAAACAATACTTTATTATTTAATCTATGTATTTTGGACAATTCACTTCACTGACACATGAAGTCAATAAAGTTGTGTAGAGATTTCCACAGTATTCTATTTTATCATATGTATAACGACGTCATCTCTCGGTCTATAAAATTTGCAAACTGATTATTGATAGTGATCGTCGTTGGGTTCTGAAGCCTTGCCTTTAACGCTCTCTCTTGATATTATTGAAATTATTGTTACGGTTACCTATTGCAGGAAGCAAGTATTCTTTTAGATTTTAGGTCAGTTTTAAGAATATTGTAAATTTTTATTATATACTTAGTTGTAATGATGGTTCGTAAATTTATAGTTATTTATTTCCCATTTCGGTCAGTATTTAAATGTAAGTATTTTTTTTATTATTCTGGCGATTATTCGTTCGTAATTATAACAATAATTATATAATTAAGGATATATATTATGGTCTGTTTGAAGCAATAATAACAAATATGAATCTCCTTATACAAAAGTGCAAGCGAAGTCGTTATAGACATTATTTTTTAAAGTTTAAGGAAGTAGTTAGGACAGAACGGTGAAATTAGATGAGCAATAATAAATTTTAAATCTTCCCATGACACGGTCTCTAAAATACTTATTGTAATGTGTATACATAGGTAGCATCGCACTTTTTGATCTGCATGATGCCGTTTATACTTAATAATAATTAATATTTTTTCGGTATTAGTGTCTATACACACGTGCCACATTTCAACTGCTAGCCGATAGCAAAAGTGCAGTTGCAATACAGGTCTTATGCAGTTGACACGATAACTTTGAAATTGCCAACTGGCTGCATTTTATTAACAGCCATTTATTATTATATAAAGGTGCTGATAGACTTGAGCATTCATTTGTAACAGAACATCGAGCGTTCGCCGTTTTTACATTTGTCGATCTGAACAACCAGCCGAGCCAAATATTGCTACGAACGTTTTGAGAATTCTTGCGAACGCTCGATTCGAGCAAGCAAATCTGCTCGCTGAAATGCACGTAAATTTTCTCGTATTTTTCTGTAATATAACATTCACACGAATGCTTATTACAAGTGAATGCTCAAGTCTATCAGTACTTTTAGGCGGGCCATTTTTTTAGTTTAATCGGTTGTTTCTAATCCAGTGAAAAGATATATGCAAGCTAATTCACGGTGACATGCTTCGCATATAGTTAAGAACTTCAAAAATATTCTGTTGATGTATTTTTATAAAAAAAAAATAATGTAAAAAAAGAAACTTGTATAGGGTACGCTTTTTGTTGGCAGTTTCATTGATAAAGTTAGTAATTGTCAAAGAGTTGTATCCCAATTGCAGTTGCAGTTGGCTGCAGTTAAAATGTGGCCCGTGTGTATGCACCCTTAGTTACGTATATAGTTTAGTTTTAATCGTTGAAAGTGTAAGGAACCAATATTGAATATTCCACAGCATTGAATGTTGCGCATTCCGTGTGAGCATTCGATACGAGCACGCAATAACCAAATCGTCGTGGCATTATCTTTTTTTTAATTTTACTAGAATCACCTCATTGTGGTCAGTGTTTATGTAAATAATTGTTTTTTGAAAGCGGAAAAGCATTTACATTACTTGTAATTAACTCGGGGCTGTTTTATTATTTTTTTTTTTTTGGCCAATCGTCTATACTCTATAATAACTCATTCGATCACCGTCCTTTTACTTAACGTCTCTACTTAATTTAGTATTAATTTATTTATTATTTGAACCCCCCCACGGGCCAGTATACAAGCAGTCTATGAGACATTGTGATATCTTTAGCTAGATCTTGCTTACATTTCGTACGTTCGTAACTACGTAATATCTGTTGCTGCTTCTATTTATATGCGCATTATATTATCATGTGATGCGTGACTAATATTGTCGTATTCGAAAAGCTTTAAAAATTGAGATTATTTATCCTTTAATAATTGGGAACTCTGTATAGTTGTCGATGCTGTAATGATTCTTAGCATCGCTTACTCATTCATAATATCGTGTGTAAATCTGCAATCTACCTTGACAATAAAAATGTTAGACCAATAAGCAGGTAAATTACTGTAATATTTTTCTTTATAGTCTATATTATCTCAAATATTTGCTCTCTATAATATTTTTCAGCTCTCTTTTATCGATATTTGAATAGTTTGAAATTCACTCATTCATCTCTATTTTTGATGAACGTCCGGTGATATTGTTAGATTTGGTTAGGAAATGTATCCCACGATTAAGTTCAGTGATTTTTTTTTCTCGTAAGGATCGAAATAGTTTTATGGTTACGTCATATTAGTTTAGGGTCGCCGCTAACTTTGCAGTTAGGTCACATAGCTCACGTTCATGGGCGTAGTGAGGTACGGGCAGGGTAGGGCAGTTTACCCCCTCCCCCTCTCCCCCCTAGACGAGCGATCGATCTATGGGGATTCATATTAAATTTCAAGATATTCAAAGATTTAACTAACTAATTCTTCGATACGATAAAGTGACCATATGTGGATGATCGGACGAAACTGAGGCTGAAACTGATATTCGGTTTCGGCCATAAAAGTAGTTTCGATCAGACAGTATCAATTTGTAATATGAAATAGTCAATTTAAGTATATCTGACCCCCCCCTGGATAGAATCCTGGCTACGCCCATGCTTACATTTGCTAACTTTGTGACTTCATCACTAAGTTTGAACTTGGATTGACTTCACTTGGTTATCGTCACCTGGAGCCAGGTGCCAGCTGGAATTGAGCGCTTACTCATACAGTACAATGCTGAGCTAGCCTTTTTCAAGGTTGTGCCAAACATAAAGTGGTGTTCGATGCTTTCACTACTTGGGTTTTTGTCTCGACATGCCCAAAGAATACAATTGGTGTAAGGCATTGTGATTTCTGGCACAACTTTAAAATAAACATCTTTTCTTTCTTTCCTCGGTCACCGCTGACTTTGTGACGACGTTGCTGCGACTTATGACTACAATACATGTTCAAGGCTTTAACTAACTGTGGTTACGTCACAAGTTTTAATCTTCCCTAACTATGTAATGGGTTGATGCATAATTATCCGCCGTTTTTCACCAGTGAAAAGTAGCGTTTTGTTTATTATTTTTGTATAAAAAAAAAACTTTTATTGTTTTGGAAAAATGTGTGTCGAAAACCATATTCACATTCGCTATATTGTGTTCTACCATTTCGAAAAAGGGTGGAAAGCAGCGCAGTTATTTTGCGATCTCAACGAATTTTTTTGGTTAGAAGGAAATCGGCAAAAGTCAATGTAAGGATTGACCGTTTTAAATCAGTTGATTGCTAGCTTAGATAGGATAAGTCAGGAAGAGATCGGCAATGCGATTTCAGAATTTGCAATAAGATTTACGACAATTTGGATGACTTGGTGGCAGATATCGTGAATCGCCTCTAAGAATCGTGTCCTCTCAGCTCGCGGAATCGACCATCTACCATGCAATTGAGAACCAGTAAAGTAGATGATGAGTGCGCTCCCGAATAACATGTTTTTGTCAGTTATTGTTGTTGACTTTGTTAAATACGATTTATTGGAAAAACTCCGGTTAATTATGCATCAACAAAATACTTTCGTCAGTTTCCGGCCTCCGCTAATTTGTTGGTACGTCATATAGTCTACGGTCTTCACTAACATTACTGCACGCAGTAGTGATACAGTATTATTTTTTATTCATATTATATTACTCTGTACATTTTTTTCTTAGTTTTATTTTGTTTGTAGTTGTCGCGTTGAAATATACCATTGGTGTAACAATTGGTTAAATCTTTTTTTTTTTTGAGATAAAAAACAATCACCTCATAGCAATATATACTATTTTTATAAACCTGGTTTTAGTAATATTTTCTGAAGATTGTATTCAATCAATATGATATTCTATTTATTTCCTCGAATATGGGTAGTAAATGGTAGGTGTAGTCAATCTATTCCGGGTCCGTTTGGCTTTTGATATACATAGTTGTAAAACGATAGACAAAGCGTATAGACTATAGGTTGTCTGTATAAACTGAAGAAGCGATATTACTGAGGACACGCACACATAACTAGTTTAACACACGAACACGCCTGTCAACGTCTATCTGATTTTTTCCTGATTGTGTATGTGCCTTAGGCATATTGGGACCTCAGTGGAGTCACAGGGAGTTTTGGCCGAGCGCAGAAGCATCGCTTGATGAGGCCTGAAGGCAGAACAGATGGACGGAACGACTCTCTAAAGGCGTCTCTTCTGAGATTCTTACCTCGGCTCGGCCGTTCGGGAAGGGTGTTTTGGCCTGAGTGTATAAAAGAGCACCCCGAGATCGTGAGTTAAAAAACTCACGTCCCAGGTGAGTTCAGATAATTTGGACCTCGTCTTCGCCGGCGAAGACTCTGTTGTGGTCGTGTTGTTTGCGAAGCTTTGTCGGTTGTTATGTCATCGTCAGGATCGTAAAGCCAGACGGACTTCCCGTAATAGGTTGTCAGTATTCACAATAGTCAGGCATGACAGTGCGTTCACAAATTTAAAATTTCGATACATACAAAATTAATGTTGCAGCTGCGTTTTATTATACATTATGGTTATTTATTGTAAACGTAGGTTAATTTTACGGATTACGGTGTTAAGATTACGATGAACAATGTATATCAAGTTACTAACAAACCGGTTGTGTCGTGTGTGCTTACGTCTAACAAGCATGTGTTTGTGATTACGTCTTACGTTACGTCTGCGTATGTGTGTACGCGTATGTGTTTGTGTGTGTGTGCACGCACACAGGGTAGCAATTATGTGTTTCGTGAATATTATAATTTATGCTGAAATATTGGCCACGTGTATTCGAAACAATTCCACATTGTAACTATGCGATGATAAGACTGATGGTCACTCTCTAAACTGTCTTCTCATTTATTTTGTTGTACGTATTATATTCTGGAAACCTTAGTAGGGGATTGCAAAGAAATGAAAATGGACTTAATGCTCTTAACTTTAAAGTTTCAAATTCAGTACTACAGAATTTTGGTTTACAAAGGTTTCGACAGATTCGCTGCCTTTTGATGTATGGACGTTTCAACCTTGAAACTATTGCATTAAATCCATTTTGCTAGATATTACTTTGATTTGTGTAGTCCCCTACTAAGAGTAGATACTCCTTCGCAATGGAGTTTGGTATTATCGATAAAAGTATTTTAATTCGATAATTAATTATGTGATATGTGTTTGTGTATTTCCGAAAAGCAATAACATTGTGATAACTAATTGTGAGCAATTGTATGCACTAAACTGAGTATTTGCATAATGTAAAATGTCAATTAAAAAAAATAATAATGTACTGGATTATGAATATTTAAGCTTGATTTTTTTTTATTTCAGACTAAAACTAAGCGCGCATGTACTTTTTTTCTGGCTTCAGATTGTGTAGTGTTGAAATGGTTACTTTGTTTTATTATTTTTTTAAGACAGTTTGGCTTTGGTTGTATTGGTAAGGCAGATGACAGTAGTTTAATACACTTTCAGTTTATGCACACACAATTATACAAGTTCGTTTGTGTGTGTAAACTGAAAGTCAACAAAGCAGAAACGCATATTTAAATTATTGCTGCAATGGCAGAATTATTTACTGTTTTTCAGAGGCAGATAATAATGTAATAAAGATAAATTGGAAATATGCATGTGATTATTTATATTCCTTATTGGTATGTATTCATACTGACAAAAATAATTTACTCAGTTTCAATTAGATATTAAAAAATGTGTAAAATCCCCGGGATATTCAATAATAGTGGTTATAACGTTCGCCATTGGTTTGAAAAGTGACGTCATTTTCTATGCTAATAAATTCAGGCAGACTATAAACTTGTTGTCTTTTGAGGTTTGTGATGTCGAAGTTAGCAGGCTTAAATGACGGTGTAATAATATATTCATATACTTTAATAGTTTATTTTGCACAAAATAATAATGTTTTATCTTGGGACTTAATTTATCATAGTGTTGTTATCGCAAAAATCGTTTAAAAGTATAAAAAAATACATGCATAGTTCCTATTAATATGTTTTGTTCGCGCTCCTTTATTTCCTTCCATAAATGAAACTGTCTCTACACCTTAATATTACAACTAAAAACAAACATCCATTTTTGAAAAACGTAGCTATAATATATGTAGGTATTTCGTAATGTCAATTATGTAAAATTTTTACGTGTTTTCATAATGTAATGTAATGTAATGTTTATCTAAAATTTAAAACTTTACCAGTGACATGTGCGTTTAGTTTTACCCACGTACTAAAGTGTAAAGGTTGTATAAATACATACATAACATTTTGTCTTCTTCTTTCGAATAAAAAATATAGTGAAGATAGAAAAAGTAATAATTGTGTAACTATCCACTTACAATGTAATGCTACGTAAGACAGATATAAGGAAACTTTAAATTATTTTTATATATTGAAAATTACCCAGAGATTATTTAACTTTCCAGTTTAAAACAATTCCATATAAATGTAAGCTTAAATAAGATCTTCCGTGACATTGTATAGCAATATAAAATTGCCTTTAATTATTATGAGACACTAATTAACTTCGATGTTGTATCAGTTTTATATAAAAATAGTGTAATGTCTAGTTTCCAGTAAGCTTAATGGCCAGTGCACATATAGGCGAGACCTATCTTTTTATGGTTGGGGAGCCCACAGTGCTAAGTAAGGATTTACTCGAGCGTTGATGGACCTTGTTGCATTTGGTAAAATTAGATGTCATTAGATGTCAGTAAAAAGAATAAATGTTCATTTAATGCTTTCAGTGGTAGAGGAAGCGTCTACAGATTTTATTATTATGCGAAAATCGGCAGATTAATATATATTTTATTATTGTGGACAACTAAAAAGAAACTACCGTAATCACGGTTTAAGAATTCTCAGACAAGCTGATTTTATGCAACATTGTAACCCTCCCTTAGGTTACTTTACCTAATAAAATCATCAGATTTTCGAAATGTAAAACTAACTATTACTACCTTACATTTTTCTGACGCGTGCTGGTTCAGTATTTTTCAGGACAGATTTTTTTGAATTCCCTAAATGTACCATTAAATGTAATATGCAAGGTAGCCTCCCCTCTTATGTTCATCTGCCGCGCTCGAGTAGATCCCTAAAATACCCTCTTGGACTCCCCTACTAATGTGATTTATCATCAATTTTATTCGTTACAAAGAAAATAGCGTGATATGGATAATCGGTTTTATTTATTGGAGAAAATCTTATTTTTCTGTAATAATTGATTCTATTCGATTGCTTAATTTATTTTTTTAATTTTGATTAAAATAGATATTTTTATTTATTACTTCTTGATTTATGTTATGCGAATAATGACTTAACGCGGTCATGATAGGCACTTGTTAAAATAACGTGGGCCTACATAAATTAATTTTCATATGAATATTTGGTGTAGGTAGTGCCTTTGTGCATACTTCGTGGACATCTGAAAGTTCCTAAATTCGATTATCGCCTATTGTAACTATTGTGGTACCCAATCTTGTATTGTTGTACCCAATCAATGTTCTAAGGTATTTGAAGAGGATGCAATATTTTTCTTTACTTGTCAAGATTCAGATTGTCAGATGTCAGATTTGTCAATTATTTGAACGAAGGTTAGTGTGACGCCAGTCTGATTACACAATCGTATTTAATTTTATTTTAAATAATAATAATAAGATTTGTCCATACTATCCCAGTTCAGTGATAATCTTAATCTTAATTAAATAATAAATATGGTATTTTAAGCGACTCAGAAGTAGTAACCCATAAAGAATTACACAACAAGAAATATGGACGGGTCGAACGCCACGAGTATACTGAAGCCGACCGCACGACGAGCGGCTTGTATCGTAACTCGTTCCCGCGCAACCGATCGGTACCCCTCTCTAACTCCCCACTCTTTACGGAAACAAGTCGCGCTACCTGACGTCATATCCGTTACCTACAGTATTATTATCAGTCGTATTTACCTATATCTTCCCAATTTAACATGTCTCGACTGTGGATTGGATGGAAACTATAAATTTTCTCGATTTAACTTAAATTTGTTAAAACGGCATTTATATAAATTCATTTGAAACTCATATTTTATTTTTATTTATTAACATATCGTTTGTATTGCATAAGATTAATGATAATGATCGTATTATCTGTTGGTTGTAAAATTACCACGGTTTTGTTTACCTACCCTCCATGTCGCGACTCTGCCCGCCTACATGTGCTCGAGCTCTAAAGGACCATTACATTTGTTGATTGTTATCGTCATAACGTATATTGTATAGTCATTTCAACGTAAGTTTCAGCATAAATTATCCGTTAAGTACCGCCACTGATCTACGCCGCATCGCTTCAAATGTGAACCTTAAATTGTGTCCCGTAAGGTTGCGTTTCATGCATACATTGTAGACCAATAAGAAGATCTAATTATGACACGATAATTTATCACGTCATCATTCTCTAATCTTATTGGCTTATTGCATTAGATGAGATTTTAGCTGGTCATAAAAGGGTCAAGGAATCTCAAAATCGTGCAGTATTGTAGTGGATGCGGTGTGTGTTGGTGGCAAGCATTGTGATGATCGCGATAGTTCGCACGTCGGGAATACTCATTGTGAAACATTAATTATTGTTGTATAGATGATAAATAATGTGACTTACGCAGGGATGGATACTTAAATTATTAAATTTTAACTGATATATTGGCTATGTAGTGAGTAGAATATTTTTTTACAAATAAAAATATAGCAGCTATAAAATTGTTGTTTATTTTTCCGTCCTTATTTACTGGTAGGTATAAGTTTGTTCCGCCAGCTCTTCATTCAGAAAAAAGGTTACTTATAATAAGCTAAACTCATAAAAAATAATATCAATTATTGTTGTCTATCTAACTAGCTCATGAGGGCGCAAAAAAGAAATAAAGAAAACATTTTTAATACAAATTTTATTCATAATATATATTAATAACTAAACTATGTAACAGTGACGATAGGTCGTTTGACCGCCTGTCTTGTCCTAGCGCGTTTGTCGCGCGTCCGTCGCGCGACTGTCGCGTCGTGGAAGAGTTGCTCATTGTCGGCCGCCTCGATGTCTCTACGCATCCATTGCAGGGCGTGCAAATTGTATCCTACCATGTCCTGCAGAAAAGAGATATGTATTGATTTAATGAATCCGAGACCTCTTAGTTCACTATATTACTACAGCAAAAGAGAAACAGCATTACAATATGGTTTAATTTTTTTGACGTATAAAATATAGCCTATAGCACTCGGGGATAGTGTAGCTTCCCAACAGTAAAAGAGTTTCAAATCAGTGCAGTAGTTTCAGAGCCTATTCAATGCAAACAAACAAACAATCAAATCATTCTTCTTTATAATATTAGTCTTGATAAGCACCATATCGTATCAGCCCTATTAAAAGACTTACAGCGCTATTAGAAGTATTTTTTTGAGCTCCTTATTCATAAGTCATTAAGGTATGATTTTCTATGCAAGTACATAATATTTTCAACTTACAGCAGGGTTATTATGTAACTCGGTGTTTCATTTTAATAATAAGTCACTACATCGTTTATCGTCGTATTTTCGTAATCGTTATCATATAACATAGATATTTTAACTAAATGATCTTGACTACGTCATTTTACATCAAATGGCAGTGGTTTTTTTGTTTTACGATCATCAAAGATGATTATCTCAATGAAATTACGCAAATAAATATTTATCGTTGAAATAATCTTACTACTTGCTACTACTACTTCTATATTACTGCCACTTTACGTAAAATGAAAATACTTATGGCATTTCGTTGAAAATAATATGAAATATGCATAAACAAAAAAAAATGAAAAACGTAGAAACTCATTACTTGAATGGTACAACGATTACATAATTACCCTGTAGGGCACACTAGGTTTTGGTGAGACGGGGCTGCCGCCGTACTAGAGATATGCTTGCATACAAAATCGATCCCTATCCAGAAAGCACACTCCTACTAGCGAAAAAAATACTTTGAAGTATTTTATTTTGCTGATTCGATTTTGATTCTTATACCATTACACAATATGGATTACTTTCTTTTTGCACAGGCGACCACTGCCAACTAGCTTTAAGTATTTAAAACCTGGTATTTAGTCCTCTAATAACCCTATTTTTGAGACTAAAAGCCCTGGTATTAGATTTAGTAAGTATGTCTCAACTCTCTGGTTCTGGTCTTTACTCTACCACTTTCTATATGTGAAACAAACAGAGTGAAGCAGTTTTTAAAAATTCTGTTTCAATTTGCTATGTCACACTTTTTTAAATTTTGCGTTATTATTTTGTGGTTCCTCCAAGATTACAACGCGAGCGCGTCCTAACATACTACTAGCGCCATCTAGTACAGTAGGGATAGTTTAGATATAAAATTATAATGCTAGTGGAAACAGGTGGAGTGACGATTAATCAGATTGCAGGTAAAACATGACAACGAACAGCCAGAGACAGAATACAATGGCTACAATTGGAGGAGGCTTTCACTGCTATATGCAGTCTTAACAAAAAATAATAATAAAATAAAAATTAACACTACTAACATAATATAAAATTAGATAATATCAACTAACCCACTAACAATCTACAAAACTTCCTCCCGTCACATACGTCCTCTAAAACAGCTCAGATTTTGATGTTTTTTTTTAAAGCCTTGTTTTTTTATGTTATTTAAAGCAGCAGCTCTCGATCTCGCACGCTGCGCTGAACGTTTGTATACACTCACCCGCTGCTCGGTGAGGCGCATGGTCGCCTTGGCCTGTATCTGTATGAGGTGCTTGAGCAGGCCGCGGCTGGCCACGAGCGGCGCGCGGTGCACGCGCAGCAGGAACAGCGCCAGGCGGCACAGCAGCTCGGCGTGGTCGGCGCGCTCCAGCAGCGCGGGCAGCATGCGGACGATCTCGCACGCTGCGCTGAACGTTTGTATACACTCACCCGCTGCTCGGTGAGGCGCATGGTCGCCTTGGCCTGTATCTGTATGAGGTGCTTGAGCAGGCCGCGGCTGGCCACGAGCGGCGCGCGGTGCACGCGCAGCAGGAACAGCGCCAGGCGGCACAGCAGCTCGGCGTGGTCGGCGCGCTCCAGCAGCGCGGGCAGCATGCGGACGATCTCGTACGCTGCGCTGAACGTTTGTATACACTCACCCGCTGCTCGGTGAGGCGCATGGTCGCCTTGGCCTGTATCTGTATGAGGTGCTTGAGCAGGCCGCGGCTGGCCACGAGCGGCGCGCGGTGCACGCGCAGCAGGAACAGCGCCAGGCGGCACAGCAGCTCGGCGTGGTCGGCGCGCTCCAGCAGCGCGGGCAGCATGCGGACGATCTCGCACGCTGCGCTGAACGGCAGCAACAGGAGGGCCTCTTCTAACTCGCTATAATAATGTTTTGGCTATAAAATATGTTGAAAAATCCGTCTGATCCGGATAGTGCACAATATAAATAATAAATATCTCATAATGTAGCATGATATCGTTTCATTAAATGTGTGAATTTGCTGTATAAAACGGCAAAAGTTTAAAATAACACTATAGTTACCTATAGCATATCTTCTGCTGATAACTCTAATATATGATCTAATATATTATTTACCTAAAGCGTATTCTATGCTGATGAGACCCTAATATATTATCATTACCTAGATCATATCCTGAGTGATGAGATTCTAAGTTATTGTTACCTAGAGCAGCATTTCCCAACCTTTTTTAGCCACGGACCCCTAGGAAATCAAGCACTGTTTTCGCGGACCCCCTTAATAAAATAAACAGTGTCAAAAGTGGATACTAACTGCCACAAACTTCTTACAAGTAATTTCATGAGTGGAATAAAGTTATTCAATACTTCAAATATTGCTTCACCGGTAGTGTGCGAAGGCAGAGGTAAACAAAATAAAAATAAACATTTGCAAGCAAGTTGGCATAATTTCTAATATCTGTGTTAGTAAGTCTCTCTCATCTGAAAAGAAAAAATCTGCTAGCTTTAAGTAAACGTAGCGATTACGAGATATTAGTATTTATGTATGGTCCAAAGATGACACCGCGGACCCCCATACACATACTCGACATATGATGAGACTGTTATGTAAGATTACCTAGAGCGTATCCTCTTGACGGTCTCGAAGAGGAAGTCCTCGGCGCTGCTGCAGTTGTAGGCGGCCATCAGCACAGGCGGCTGTACGGGTTGGCCGCGCGCCTCGCTCACCTCGCGCTGGTACTCCGCGCCCACAGACAGACATTCTATTATTGAATCCGCCTGGCAGAACACACAAAACATTTGACATGACAGAACAGTGTAAACTATTTAAATGTAATAAAATGTAAAAACTAGTGTGATGGTATATGAATAATGGGGATGATGACTAGGTTTGAATTAATTAATTTTTATGAGACATTCGGGTAAATAAGGTCAATAATAACTTATTAATTTAAAAGAAAGTGACTGGATGTTTGCAAAATAAATAAGGTTATAAAATTTCAAGATCTACCAAAAATCTTTTATCGTAATTAGATGAAAATTCATATAGTTTCAGCTTCCTTACATTAAACAAGACATGTTTCAATATATGAACTATAAACATAAACGCACAAATAACAAAGATATTTGTAATTTTGTTTTAACGCCCAAACGCGTTTTTCAGGGATCCGTAGCAGTGCCGCAAATTTGACCTTTTAAATCCCTGTAACTCCGAAAGTAATGATAGCAGATATCCTGTTACTTTTAGAAAATTGCTTTACTATTAGCATACTCCTAATTCTTAAAAGAATTACTTTAACATTGCTCAACGCAACAATGGACAAAGACAATAATGTACTATTAATTAAATTCTTACAGCTTTTTCCGCTCCAATAGTTTTCTTTGTAGGCATATTGAGTCCCGGCAGACCAGGAACGGGTGCCTGAAATTGAAAATTCTCATAAATATGGACATATTTAATAGCGTTATGGTCATCAAATCATTCATGTAGACAGGGCATACCGACAGCCCGACTCATTCACCGCGTGCCCCTGTGTTCAATGACTCACATGCTGCTCTCCAGTGGCGAGCCCCTCCTCGCTCTCGTCCGCGTCGCCCAACACGAGCGGCTCGTCCGTGCGCGAGTACAGTCGCACGCCACAGTCGCTCCCACACGACGCCACGTGCAGCCCACCCGCGCCCACCGATAGCCCGACGCATTCGCCTGCGTGACCCTGTGTTAGAATGCAATGGTTAATTTTATTTATTTACTAGCGGACGCTAAAACTTATCAGTAGAGTGTACCCTATGCTGATCAGATTTAATATAAGATAACCTAGAGGGTATCTTCTGCTTTCTAATATATGGTTAGATTACCTATACTAGAGCCAAATTCAACAAAAATGTGGACCATCAATCGGGTGCAAGCTGGTGTTAACAGCCTATTGGAAACTTAATTTTCAATAATTATACAAAATAGTGAAATCTAATTAAAAGCTTAAAATTAATATGACGAAGATTGAATATATTCATATTATATCAAAACGTATTATAATGCAAAAAAGTATCAAAATTTCATTTAAGCATTAAAAATGGATTTATTAAGCTAAGTATTTTATTATATGTTGTGTGTGTGATTAATTTAGTAAAGTGTTTGCGTTTTTAACTGCTGATGAGACTCTAATATATGATTACCTAAAGCGTATCCTCTGCTGATGAGATTTTAATAAATTATTACCTAGAGCGTATCCTCTGCTAATGAAATTGTAAGGGTAACAGTGCAATTCTAACATATTTTATCTAGAATTTTCGAAAATGAAACTTACATTCAAAGTTATAATGTTATCATAACTGTCCGCGTCCCACTGCTTCACCTTCCCATCTTTGGACGCCGTGAAGAAGTAGTGCGTGGCGGGCACGAACTGCAGCGACGTCACTGAGTCGTTGTGCGCGAATATCGACTTGTGGCAGTCCCCGAAGTCCATGCCCCAGATCTTGACGTTGCGGTCGGCTGAGCCGGTCGCGATGATGTTCGAGTCATAGCTAATATCCAGACATAGGACTGGTAGACTGTGTCCATACAGGGATAGATAGAACTGTTGGATAGTAAATATTTTGTTACAAGACATTTTTAATGTACAAAAAAAAAATAAAAAAAAGTCTTATTATTTCTCATTTACATATTTCCTTATTTTTTTTAAATGAGAACCCCTCTGAAAGGGTAAAGGCCTCCTCCAGATTTCTCCATTGTCCCCTATCGTTTGCTTTTGATTGCCACTAGGAGACCTACAATATCTTTGATGTCGTCGACCCATCTTCTGTAAGGCCTGCCTCTTTTCTTTTTACTCCTAGGGCCCTTCTTAGGACGACGACGACGAGCTTCATCCACCGAGCGTCCTTCGTTCTAACGACATGGCCTGTCCATTTCCATTTAAGTTTCATGGAGTGAAGTAAGAAATCTATTTGTTTTGTTCTTTGTCTTATTTTAGTGTGGCATACTGTCTATCTCTCGTTCGTATCCCTAATATGGATCGTTTCACAGATGCTACTATCCATTACTTTCTTTTTCAATGTACAAACTCATGCTTAATTACAGCTTTCTAGCACAGATTAATAAATAATAGGCAGATAGAGCGCACGGGACACGACGGTGTCGTTGCTGCTTCAAATACAAAATTCAAAAACGAAGACATTCTCGAGTCAGTACGACACGAAGCGTTTCTAGTTGTAATAATCTCTGTGCTAAGCCGCAGACAGACAAACCAGCAGTAATATAACCTTAACTTATTTTATTCCTTTTATAAACTAACCTACCTGGATTCGGAGGGCATAGGTTTGAATCCGGCCCGGGGCATGCACCTCTAACATTTCAGTTATGTGCAATTTTAAGAAATTAAATATCACGTGTCGTGTGGTGAAGGAAAAACATCGTGATACCTGAGAATTTTCTTAATTATGTAGTCTGCCAATCCGCATTGGGCCAGCGTGGTAACTATAGCCTAACCCTTCTCTGAGAGGAGACCCGTGCTCAACAGTGAGCCGAACATGGGTTGTTAATGATGATGATAAACTAACCTTAAACGTGTCCATAAAGAATATCTTGACGGTGGAGTCGAGCAAAGCCACGGCAATGAACTTGTTGTTCTGACTGACTGTCACGGCCGTCACAGACTCCTCGAGCTCCAGCGTCCTTGTATGTAGTACAGATAACACCTGCAAACGGTTAGGTTAGGCTTGGAATTCAATTTACCCGACTGCGTAAGAAGGAGGGTAATGTTTTTCGAGCGTTCTTTGGCACGCCCTACAGCCCAAATGGCTGGACGGATTTTGACATGTGAGGTGTCATTCAGTTTGTTAGAGTTGTGGAAGTGACACAGGCTATATAAATTTTCAAAATGGCGCCCGTAAATGAAAAAAAAGGTAAATCAAATGAAAGGTTGTAAAAAGAAAAATTTTAATTATATACCCATATATTATAGGTTTTTTCGGGATAATAATGTAGTATATAATACGTTAATAAAAACTCAGCAAAGAAGGAGGGGAAGGAATAGAGGAAGAAGGAGAAATAACTGAAGGGGAATTAATATTCTTTTACCTGCGGGCCGCAGGGCGGAATGTTTATTAAAACCGACTTTTGGGTCGTGAAAGAGAAAACTCTCACATGATTGTTAATACAGTAACTTGTTTGATCATACCTTGGCTTTAGAATCTCCTGAAGGGTCAGGGATAAGTTCAAACTGCCACAGCTTCACTGTTTTGTCACCTCCACCTGTGTAGCAACCGCGCTGAAAAACATATTAAGCAATTAAGAAAATTTCAATTGGCCCAGCCGGGGATCGAACCCAGGACTTCCGTCTTGTAAATCCACCGCACATACCACTGTACAACGGAGGCCGTCAAACATCAATAGTTAAGTGTAATAAATAGTTAAGTCAGGAACTACGGGTCCGATTTGAAAAATTCTTTCAGTGTTAGGTTGCCCATTTATCGAGGAAGGCTATAGGCTATATGTTCTCCCCGTATTCCTACGGGAACGAGAACCACGCGGGCGAAACTGCGAAGGCGTCTACTAGTCAATAATATACAGATGTAGCATACATGACGGTGTCGTACCCTTCAAGGATACGAAATTCAAAAAAGGATACGGACGCAAATCAGTACCACTCGAAAGCCCGAAGCGATAACGTCACGGTAATTTCGGCGGTTGAATACGAAAAACGCCGTCTTGTGTTTTTTTTTTAAATTGTAAAAACAGTTCACAAAATATTAAGACAGCAGATGGAGTCACTTTTCATAAGTAAATATTGATTACTAGCGGACCCGGTCAAGCTTCGTTTTGACATAAGTGCACTTATTCTCTATCCCTACTCTACCCTTCTATACCTCTACCCCTACCCTACCCCTACCCTACCGCTACCCTACCCCTACCGCTTGACTCTTAAACGTTTGTATGGGAAATAGAAAAGGGTTGTTTTTATGGTTTTCCCGGCAATTATACTAATTTTTCTTACCTTTAAAACCTCCACGAACATTTCAAGACCAAGATAAGATAAATCCGTTCAGCCGTTCTCGAGTTTTAGCGAGACTAACGAACAGCAATTCATTTTTATATATATATATAGATAGATTACTTAATCTATTTTGATACAAAACTTCTTTATTACCGGACAATCGTCCAGTGTTGCTAGTTCATATTTAAAATATTCTCCCTAAAAATTAGGCAATAAATGTACATCAAATGTTTTTTTTTATAAAATGGGTTTGATATTTGAGTTTTGAATAATGACTGATTTTAATTTGACTGATAATTCTTAAAGTACACACATAATAATATTAAAAATGATTCGAAAAAATAATTATTTTATAAATATAAGGAATATTTTTAGGGTAAATCATAAAAAAAGTTTGTAGATAGCAACAATATGTGGATGCCAAGGAGTCGCAAGCGTGTTGTTTGTTTTCGGGGTTCTCGCCGGCTTCACCCATTGTTTGTAAAGACTCACTCTGGTTACTCTGTGGTTAAACTACGCTAAGCTATGCAGCGACTCTCTCTCTCTCTCTCCTGAGTAGTCATCATGATCTAACTCACCAGATCAGGCGTGAGTCCGACGGCGGCGCACTTGGCTCCGTGCGCGGGCACTTGCTCCAGCACGCACGCGGCGGCCACGTCCAGCAACAGCAGCGAGCCGTCCGCGCAGCCCACCAGCGCGTGCCGGTCGCCGGGCGCGAAGCACGCACTGGCGGGCCGCCCGCACGGCACCGGGATCGTGCGGAGACAGGCCTGACTTGTTCTGAAATGTCCATGAAGATAGTTATAATAATAAATTTTAATAAAAAAAAAACAACCGACTTCAAAATCACATAAATGTATCCACTAAACTAAAAAGCAAAAAATAATATTGTATGTGCTACATTCTGATCAATTTGAAGGCGGTGCCAAGACAGTGATGCATTTGCATACTTGAGCCCTTATAGTCATAAAGATTTCGTATTTTCAGACAGTCCTTTCACGTGGTTCTTTTGGGAACAGTTTTAATTAAAACTTCACTGGCTTTGCACCGCCTTCAAACCCTCCGGCCGAAGGTCGGTGTATAGTAAAGTGCGGCCGAAGGCCGCGCGTTTTTTTTTAATATATACGGTCGAATTGAGAAACCTCCTCCTTTTTTTGAAGTCGGTCAAAAATAATCGCGAAATATCAAAAAAGATTAACAAAGATTAAAGGCAGGAAGGTAGTTAATTGTAGTGTATGTATTTATAGTGGTGTTTGTCTCGAGCGTATACGTCATTAGGGCAGGCCGAAGAGAGGGGGCAGTCGGTGTCAGACCGTCGGACAGGTAGCCCGTGGTGGTGCGTAGGCGAGCCAAATAATCAGAAATACTACATTGGCGACGAGGTGAAAAAAAAAAAAAAGAAAAAAAAAAAAACTGTAAGTAGTTATAATTATTATCCGTAAATTGTTGTGTTCTATAATTGGCAAAATTAGGTAATTGGCAAAATCGCTTGCCCAGACTACGGACCCGGTTCTTGCCTGCCGGTCTGGTTTGCAGCGATTAAGCTTAAACTAAGTCGCTGTGTAGACTATGGTCTAGTTTACAGCGACTAAAAATAAAAAAAAAAAAGAAAGAAAATACGTAAAAAAAAGTAAAATGAATACAGCAATGCGGTTAGTCAATTTTATTTTTGAAAAGGACAGAAGGTCGAAGTAATAATTATTCTTTTAATAATGTTGAATAAATTTAATGTTGTTTATCAAGACATTGTGTGATGATAGATAATCAAATGACATGGCATTTTATGAGTATACAAGTGATAGAAATGTCGTAGCGTGGCAATTTCGTTAAGTGGGAAAGTGATAAGTCAATAGCTAATTTAGTTACCTTCGCTGGATCAAGTAGTCCTTAAGCCAGGATAACATCCTGCAGGGATTCAGAGAGGGGATAGCTGGAACTGACTATCACTACACCTAAAGTAATTCAAATAGCTAAATTAGTTACCTTCGTTGAGTCGAGCGATCCGTAAGCCGGGACAGTATTCCGCAGCGATTAGCTGGAATAGACATATTCCGTTTTGTGAAGTACGCCTTGCCGATTTGCCTGCTAGACTATCAAGTTCACTATACCTAAGCTGGTACGGCCAGTACGGTAAGACAAAAGTTGTTGTGTTGTTTGCCAGTTGGAGTGACGGTCTTACATACATTACGTATTTACTAAATGACGTATACAGGAATTTAAATTTATTTATCGTCACATCAAGTATTACCCTCAAAATTAAAGTTTAATGGGTATCGATATTCGTTGCAGGTATCACATTGTACAAACTTTATGATAAGCGTTTGAATAAGCGATAGCCTTGTCTCAACGTTTTATGATGAGGAAGGCGGTATTCGTGAGCTCCAACGTTATTTAATGGTGGTGTTAAGAGTCCAGTATTACAGCGATAGCAATACGGTGCTACAGTACACAATTAAGTGAAATTAATTAATTGAGTGAACAAATTAGTGATTAGGTAAATTGCTATTGTGTGCGTGTACATTACATTGACATAGCCGATTTCTGCTTGCTGGTCTGGCTTTTACTGATTAGGCTAAACTCTAAAAAAAAAAAAAAAAGACGAAGCGAATACTGAAAAGTAGTAAAATTAATAAAATAAGGAGTCGGTCGTGCCATTTAACGGCGGTCAATCTCGGACTGATTTATTAATGTTTTATGTTTACTCCCATAACATTCCAGCTAATACATTACAAACGTGATCTAAATCTAAAACCATGGTTGATGGTTTGTATAATTTGAAAAGGGATAGAAGTGTATAAACGTTAAATGGTCAAATGTAACTTTTACGATGTTTTACATAATTTTGATGTTTATCAAACGTGAGCATAATAAATAATAAATACTCTTGGGAAGTATTACCCAAGTTACATTGTGTGATGTTTAATTACAACCAACATGACAATAACAATGCATTCGTCTTCGTCTGTTGATACAGCTTGGTGTTCTGTGTCAAGCGCATAAGTCGCCCGCGTCGATAAACATTGGCATACTGCAATTTGCGCACGGGTTTGTGCGTGAATTGAATCTATCGTGTGAAGTGTGATAACAAAATGTTGTGGGTGCGGCGTGCAAATGGATATGTAAAAAAAAAAAAAAAATTAAATTACGAAAAACATTGAGCTGGTCGGTGACGTACGCGCCACCGGGCGATTGTCATTTACTTACGAGAAGGTATAGCTATGAATCATCGAGAAAATAGTGATGGGACAGTCTATTTATGATAGATACGTATGATAAATTACGATTAAAGTACGATTGAAATGTTATTTCGTTTCACAACGAGTAATGTTACTAGAACGTTATATTAGAACGAGTACCACATTCAAGCAACAGATTCATTCTGGTTTATTGAAAAAAAAAAAAAAAATCTTGGATTAGCAAGTGATGAACGATGATCAAGAAAATATCGTACTATTACGTTGATAAAATAAATATTGTTTTAACACTAGGGTAGAATATCCACGACATATGAATTACTTAGACAAGCGTAATAGACATATATTCTATAAGCACATAAACAATAATCGAAGGCATTGTAATAAATTACGTCTCCGAGTACATCCGTACTGTCTTCGACCTTTGCGCGACTGAGTATAACCGTGTATAGATAGACTGTAGTATGAATTAAATAATAATTTTTCGGGATGTTAATCTCGCTCAAGCTTAACTTATGTGTGCATTTAATAAAATAAAATAGGTACAGCCAGTACGGTGACTGCAGGGCAGTATAGTCTGCATGTCCAGTAGTATGCGATCAGTCTGCAGTATTTACTATACAGTGTTCAAAAAAAAAAAAAAACAATGCAGGTATGGCTGATCGCTAAGTCGTGCAGTTCATGTATAATATGAAAGCAGCATTGCTGGTCATTAAATCAACAACATACAAGCAGCATAGCTGGTCGTTAAATCGACAACATACAAGCAGCACAGCTGGTCGTTAAATCGACAACCTGAAAGCAGCATTGCTGGTCGTTAAATCAACAACATACAAGCAGCATAGCTGGTCGTTAAATCGACAATATACAAGCAGCACAGCTGGTCGTTAAATCGACAACCTGAAAGCAGCATTGCTGGTCGTTAAATCAACAACATACAAGCAGCATAGCTGGTCGTTAAATCGACAATATACAAGCAGCACAGCTGGTCGTTAAATCGACAACCTGAAAGCAGCATTGCTGGTCGTTAAATCGACAACCTGAAAGCAGTGTAGATGGTCGTTAAATTGACGACCTACTAGCAGCATAGCTGGTCGTTAAATCGACAATCTAGAAGCAGCATAGCTGATCGTTAAATCGATAAACTTTTTAATTTCAGATTCTGCGCTAATATGGCCCAACTTACGCTGGAAAAATTTGAATGTGAAGGGGATACTACATCCCTTCCTTCGTTGTTGTAGTTGTGTCGTGGTTAAAGGGGTCACTCCACTGCGTCGTTGGTGTTGGTCGTGAGTATGACATGGGCTATGCTGTGATAGAAGGGGACGTTCAACTTGTGGTTAAGGTGGTTAAGTGTTGTGAACGCAAAATGGTGTAAAGGATCTCGTAGTAAGAGACCATTCTGAACGAATGTGGACATGGAGATGTCACTAAGAGTTGCTGTTCGATGGTGAGGTGGTGCAGAATTGTTCTGTCATCATGCTTGTGACACTCAAATAATAATTATTTGTCTTTGTATTAGGGTATTAATACTAAATCACTGTGTTCGTTTGAAGTTATAAATAGCGAAGGAACATCCGAAGCCAGACGGCGTGTTATGTGAGCGACATTGAGGGAGTCGCTAAAAGTTTTAGTTGTTTTACATTTGAGTTATTTAGTATCATTCGATTAAAGATTTGTTGTTGAACGTTGAATTGAAATTTGTTGTCGTTTCACCCTTATGTGTGTGTTATGGTGTATTTGATAGACTTCTTAATTGATCAAGCAGATGCCATTGTTTAACCTGCAAGTTTGTACAACTTGATGAAATTTAGTTTTCTTATTTTCAAAGGGTTTTTATGATGGTGCTTGCAATGCGTTGTGAAGTGAAATTGCACAGGATCATCATTTGGTCGGATTACAACAAGCTATAATTATTGATTAGTCATTTTGCAATGTAGGTTGGTGGAAATACTTTCATCAAGACCTAGCGCAGTTAAGTTTAAGTTTTGACGTAATTTAACTATGTATAGGTGCATGATTGAGTTTAGCAGGTGTTAGCAGTGGACTGTGAATGGCAGGGAGAGCAGTCCTATATATATATATATATATTAGAATGAGAAACAATAGCCATTGGTTCTAAGTCAAACAACATTGAGGCTAACAACGAATGAGCGGGTCAGCGTAAGTTTCAATTTTACAAAACTATTTGTTACAATTAAATATTATAACAAAGTAAGAGCATTGCGGCAAAGTTAGAATTATCTGTCAATTATTGTGACAGCTTCCGACGGGTACTTAATAATACTTGATTAATGAAAACTGACATTTGTGACAGGTTCAACCAAACGAATGTTCGAAATATCATCAGCTTTGTTTTATATGTTGTCTTCTGCACCAAAAAATTACAGAAATATAGTCAAAATGTAAGATATTGCACCGCTATGTAAAAAAAAAAAAAAAAAAAGAAGAGAGAGAGAGAGAGGGAAACTGTTGAGTTCTCTGTCATCATTGCTTCCAAAGTAATAGTATTAGAAGTGCCGTCCAGTGTATTGATAAATCTGACTGCATTAGTGTCACTTGTGGAGCAGGGGGTTCAATTTGTGGTCGATCCTACGATGCTTACAGACTTTCTTAAGAGTGTCATCTGTAATACGGAAATTAGTAAAAACAAAAGGTTCTTACAATGTTTGAGAGTGACTTACTAATAAAGCTATAAAATAGCGATTGCACAAATACAGATTATACCAGTGTACAATTTATTTAAGCATAATAAGTTGTGTGAACTCTCGGTGAACTTGGAAACGTCAGCAATACAAATAAACTAATTTTCAACAGTCTACCACACACGTCATTTATGCAACAAAAGTGTATTGAATTTGAATAAGGAACTCTTAAAGTATAAAACTGTCATCTGGTTTAAATAAGTTAAGTTCCTACACAGCTTTTGCCTTAACTATGTGGTACGGACATCTCTAAAACCAAACAAAAGGATGTTCTTATTTTGTGATGTTAGTAAACATACTGAAATTGTTACTTATGCCTGGTTGATAGTTACGTTCCGTTATGCGAAAATCACTATCTTAGCGATGTCTCATAATGCTCAACAGACTATTTAAGGCGGTGATGGCGTAATTAATTTTATTAAGTTGCAGATAAACATGTGTGATGGTGCGTGCTCATGCAGACGCATGCTCGTGCAGGCGAGTGCTCATGAAGGCAATGCTGCAGAAGTTTATGCAGAGCGCGGAGGACCGTGTTGTTCGCAGTGGCTCTGGTACATGCTGTGGCACTGGATTACAATGGGCGTGATGAACTCCCGACCAAAACGGGGAAGTCGAGCGTCAGAATCGCGATATTTTAAAACGTCTGAAGATTTGTTAAGCAGAAAAAAGCAATTTGAAAGAGGCTTTGGAGGAATACTTAACCATGTACAACAGTACACCACGTAGTGTAACTGGCAAACCGCCTGGAGAATTATTCTTCAAAAGACAATTTCGTGACAAAATTCCAATAGTTAGCGACCTAACTCGTCACCTAGAAGACTCTGAAATGAGAGATATGGATAAACAAAAGAAACAGCTTGGAAAAGAGTATGCAGATGAAAAGCGAAAAGCTAAAGAGTGTGACTTAGTGCCAGGAGATAAGGTGTACTTAAAAAATTTACACAAGGATAACAAACTAAGCCTAAATTATAATCCTGTCCCCCATACCGTAGAGAAAAGTATTAGCGGAGACATTGAAGTTCGCAATGATTTAACGGGACAAATATCAAGAAGAAATGTAGTTCATTTAAAAAGAATTGAGGGACAGTGGCAAGTTCTAAATGACAAAGAGAAGGAAGTAGAGCATACAGAAGATAGAAATAATGGAAATAAGGAAGATAAGCAGGGTATGGTATCAGATTAAAATCAATATGTATGTGATTGTTATGAAAATAATTATGAAAAGCATTTATAGCTGATTATTAAATCTAAATGGAAATAAGGAAGATAAGCGGAGTATGGTAACAAATTAAAATAAATATGTATGTGATTGTTGTGAAAATAATTATGAAATAAATTTATAGCTGATTATTGAATCTAAGTTTATCAAACAAACAAAATTAGTAGATGTGTAGAAGTGCAGAGTTTATGATATCAAATTATAATGTTACAGAGTTAATAAGGATTACTGCTGTACAGACCTAGTGGTTTAATTATAATGGAATACAATTATACATACAAAGATCAAATATATTAAAATAAGGAAGGGATGTAGTGTATGTATTTATAGTGGTGTTTGTCTCGAGCGTATACGTCATTAGGGCAGGCCGAAGAGAGGGGGCAGTCGGTGTCAGACCGTCGGACAGGTAGCCCGTGGTGGTGCGTAGGCGAGCCAAATAATCAGAAATACTACATTAATAATTACCGAATTTTGCGACAGGGCCGGATTAATGAGGTTTAAGGGCAGCGTGCTTCAGACACTGTCTCAATGTAGACACTGACCTGTTCCACAGTTTGACGGAGTCGGCGGCCGCGGTGAGCACGGCGAGGTTGTCGGAGCTGACGGCGACGCACGCAGGCTGCTTCTGGTGGCCGGCCAGCGTGATGTGTTTCAGACCCTGTCTCAATGTAGACACTGACCTGTTCCACAGTTTGACGGAGTCGGCGGCCGCGGTGAGCACGGCGAGGTTGTCGGAGCTGACGGCGACGCACGCAGGCTGCTTCTGGTGGCCGGCCAGCGTGATGTGTTTCAGACCCTGTCTCAATGTAGACACTGACCTGTTCCACAGTTTGACGGAGTCGGCGGCCGCGGTGAGCACGGCGAGGTTGTCGGAGCTGACGGCGACGCACGCAGGCTGCTTCTGGTGGCCGGCCAGCGTGATGTGTTTCAGACCCTGTCTCAATGTAGACACTGACCTGTTCCACAGTTTGACGGAGTCGGCGGCCGCGGTGAGCACGGCGAGGTTGTCGGAGCTGACGGCGACGCACGCAGGCTGCTTCTGGTGGCCGGCCAACGTGATTTGTTTCAGACATTTCACTAGGAAAAAACGTTTATTGACTTCATTAAATAATAAAAAACAAACAACTGCTTAGAAAAGAATATAAAATCCAAAAAATAATAAACTTTAAATCAGTTTATCAACTTTTGCTGAACACAAAAACTTTCGCAAAATATTAAAAAAATAATGATAACACTAAAACCACAAACAGTCTGGGTTTTTATCCATTCTTGTCACACCACATATCCTCATTTTATTCACATTTTAATAACTTTTAACCAAATCAAAACGATAGAAAAATACTGGTACGGACTAACCTTCGTTCCCCTCTTCCATAGTCAAGCTATGTAACTCCACAGTATTGGTAGCCAATGTGACCCCAACGCGAAGTTCCCCCGTGGTCCCCACCAACACACTCGCTGACTTCAGTTTAGCTGATAACTTCACAGAACTCAATCGTCTGACTTCATCTGACAGTGTGAGGATCTCTGATACATCTGATGGTGTTTCATCCGGTTGATTTTCTTTCTGTTTACTGTAATGTTGTAGGTATAGGTAATTGTACTTATTAGGGATTTTTAGGGTACACTTTAGACATTTAGACCTCTTTAATCCAGCCCTTAAAGTAGTATCACTGTAAAAATGAGGTAACTTCACCCGATTTCACAACATTTCTCTTCACTGCTCTGTCCCTATTGATTGTAGTGTAATGAAAAGTATATTATACCATGCCCAGGAGTATAAAGAATAATTGTACAAAGCTTCGTTAAAATCCGTCAAGTAGTTTTTATTTCTATAACGAACATACAGACAGACAGACAGACAAAAATTTTATTGATTGCAATTTTGGCATCAGTTTGATTACTAATCACCCCCTGATAGTTATTTTGGAAATATTTCATGTACAGGATTGACCTCTCTGCAGATTTATTATAAGTATAGATATAGATTTATATTCAAAGTAACAACTCTCATTGTGTGACACGGACTTGCCCGTTTTTTATCACTACAACAACAAAAATTTACATCACCCCAAAAGGCTTACTCTCACTGGATCTTATATAATTTTACAACAGTGTACAAGGAGATAAATAAATAAATAATTTCTCACGCCAATTTCTTCCTTTGTTTCTTGACGCGTTTATTCATCCGGACCCTGGCTTCCTCGTCAGAACAGAAGGAGAACATTTCCAGCAAGGAGTCAGTACCGTAGCACGCTAGCACTGTTTGCCCGGGGTCTGTCGCGAGGCCCACCACTCGGCCCCTACCACCACGGATCAAGGTGCCCACTT
The DNA here is from genome assembly GCF_947172395.1 of Bicyclus anynana. NCBI lineage: Eukaryota > Metazoa > Arthropoda > Insecta > Lepidoptera > Nymphalidae > Bicyclus > Bicyclus anynana. Next base: position 4,970,527 of record NC_069093.1, read on the forward strand.
GGTGGCATTGCAGCATCTGTACAATTAAAAAAGAAAAAAAATGAAGACAAAATAATTAATTAAAAAAAGAGGACATAACGTATCATAGTAGGTTTGGTGGAATGAGGATCGACCTCCACAAGGCAATACTCCTAGGACTGCCATATATGAAATTAAGTTTCTATGTAACAAATGTCATCCGGTTCCTACAGACTACATTTTGTGGGTAGCAGTAGTAGAGCAAGAGCCCACGACAGCCAGACCTTCGTTATTTTATAAAAGTTGAAAGTTTCTCTGTAGATGTCTCCTATACAGGTAAGAACGACCAGCGACTATAAAGTTTGGGTTGTGGTTACCTGGGCAGGTAACAGGTAGTAAAGGTGTATAAAATAGTACTTGAAATTCGTTAAAGTATAAAGCTCAATTTTTTAATATTTCCTTCGGGATAACTTTAAAAATCTCGTCATCCATTGCCGGACACTTATGACAGTTGCTACCCCCTGCCAGATACCCCTAAACTTTAATAAATTATAATTATACTTTCGTTATAGTATAAAAGCTAAATTTTATATATGTTACTTGGGGACTTATAAAAAGATGTTACCTCAATAGCCGGACAGTTTTCGTGGTTTTTACATCTTGCCAGACACATCGAAAGTTCACTATAGGTGCGAGTGCGGGGTAACAACTGTTCAAGTAGGTGCGAGTGAGATAGAGCGCTTAGTCGAGTGCGTTATTTTACTGCGCACCATCCATAGATGATACATTATATATTGAGATAGATACGCAACTCTCATTTCAGTTAAAAAAGTTTTATATCGTGATCACTAGATGGCGCATTCTAATTAGATTTATTGGCTACCCATAGATGGCGTTCTCTCTACGAGTAAAATATATATTTTAGTTGTATGACTATTGATGTTTGTTTTCCTTAATTCTTATATATTACTAGCGGACGCCCGCGACTTCGTCCGCGTAAATTTCGATGTCAACTTTACTACTACCCCTACCCTACCCTACCCCTACCCTACCACTACCCCAACCCTACCCTACCCAACCCCTACATCTACAATACCCCCATCCTACCCCTACCCTCCCCGTACCCTATCCCTTTCCTACCCCTATCCCACCCGTACCCCTATCTCACGCCTATCCTACCCCTACCCTACCACTACCCTACCTCTACCCCTACCCTACCACTACCCTAAACCCGGCCCTAAACCTACCCTACCCCTACACTACCCTTACGCTTCCCTACCCGTACCCTACCCTACCCTGTAACTTCTCTATCTTACTCCTACCCTTAGCAAAATCGGTCCAGGCCTTCGAGAGTGGTGGTATGACCAAGAGAAATAGAGACTTCTATGCTAATAATATAAAGAGGTAAAGTTCGTGTGGTTGTAGGAGGTAATCTCTGGATCTACTGGACCGATTTGGAAAATTGTTTTACCAATAGAAAGCTACGTTATTTGCGAGTGTCATAGGCTATGTTTGATTCCCATACTCACACGGGAACGGGAACTACGTAAATGAAAGTGCGGGGCGTCATATAGCGGAATTTCTGCGTCTTTTAGCAATTTTGTATTACCTCCGAAACTATTTAAGTAATTAACATACTGTAAAGGGCAAATCTTATCTCCATAATATCCTTGTGATTATTAAATAATTTATTTTAATAAGGATTAAAGTTTAGTTGTATAAATAATGACGTAAACCTAAGTATATAAAATTAATAATTTTTAAAACACAAAAGGTACTATATCTGCTAATATATAGAAGATAGATATATGGTGTCGCGGACTTTTTTGTAGAACTTTTAAAGACACATAAAGTCTCCATACATTAATTTCAATTTTACACAATAGTTAAGGCAGCGCATGCGAATAAGTCTGTTTAAGAGGATTTTCAGTCCGACCTGTATGACAAAAACTGTGATAACTCGGCTAATATATATGATACCAATATAAAATATAGCCTATAGCACTCCCCGATAATGTAGCATTCTACTGGTGAAAGAATTTTTAAAATCGGACCAGTAGTTCCGAAGATTACCCCATTTAAAAAATGTGACAAACTTACAAACTTACAAACTTTACCTCTTTATAATATTAGTATAGATTAATGAAAAAAATTTAACATAAACATAATATTTACAAAATCACCTATTTCACTATATAATATTAATGTACCCAAATATTTAAAATTGCCAAATTTTATAAATATATAGAAATAAGGAAAACAAACTGCAATAATCCTTCAAATATTAAAGGATTTTTAATCAAAAAAGAAAAGAAGATTCTTATTATTCAACGAGTTATTTTTTCTTTTGTGATTATGAAAATATCTTAATGCACTTCAGCAGCCTGATAACTTTAGTGCACCAACTATGAATATTGAAGTTTATGATTATAAATAACCACTGATAACATCTACACACTGGTCACCTTTAAGAACACGTAAAATTGAGGACGATTCTGCCATCGACTGGAGTAGTAGTGATGAAGAAAATGAAAACATCGACGACAATGTTTAAATTAATAAATAAGTTTAATTATCTTTTTTTACTTGTAATTATACTTTTTTTATATTTTTATGATATTAAACAAACATTTTTTACTTTATACAACATGGCTATGAACGTAATAAAATTATTTTTTATTAGATATCTTAAAAAATAGTAATCGACTAAGCATTCGCGCTCGCACCTATAGTGAACTTTCGATGTGTCTGGCAAGATGTAAAAACCACGAAAACTGTCCGGCTATTGAGGTAACATCTTTTTATAAGTCCCCAAGTAACATATATAAAATTTAGCTTTTATACTATAACGAAAGTATAATTATAATTTATTAAAGTTTAGGGGTGTCTGGCAGGGGGTAGCAACTGTCATAAGTGTCCGGCAATGGATGACGAGATTTTTAAAGTTATCCTGAAGGAAATATTAAAAAATTGAGCTTTATACTTTAACGAATTTCAAGTACTATTTTATACACCTTTACTACCTGTTACCTGCCCAGGTAACCACATCCCAAACTTTATAGTCGCTGGTCGTTCTTACCTGTATAGGAGACATCTACAGAGAAACTTTCAACTTTTATAATATAACGAAGGTCTGGCTGTCGTGGGCTCTTGGGCTATAGGTAGATGAAACTTCTCAGTTAATTTGATGTTTATTTGAATAGATTGTTAATGAAGCGGACAACAAACAACAATGCTGTATATACCTTTAAAAGATGGCTTTATTTAGCAATAGAACTTATTAAGTTTACTTATGTAAAGATTATTATTAATTTTTCTTGTTGTCATTGTTGGTATATCAATAAATAAATTAAGACCAAATTAGTGAACAGGCTAGCAGATTGCAGAGAGGCCATACAAGAAAAAAAAATAAGCTTACAGAGCTGTCCTCTGTAGAGTCTGCATCTTCTAGTTTAGTGATCTCAAGTTGCTGTACAAGTTTGTCCTCCTCTTTGATTCTGTCAGTCCAGTTCAACTTCCACACACGCAGCTGCTGGTCCATACTGCCTGTCACTAAATATCTTTCTTCTTTCAGCAGCACAGCCGACCACACCTATGTAGTAATTTAAGTAATAAATTCAGTAGTCTTGGATATACCTATTTTTAGGCTCTTCTCAGACCGAGGCACATTTGGAACCCTCGTAACTTTAATTTTCAGTTTTCGACATTAAATAATGACATAACTTGATATTGCAAAAATGCCTTGTAAACTAAGCCTAATTGAAATAAATGAAATTTTGATTTTTGATTTTATATGCAAATGACTCTTGTGATTTGTTACACATGTTAAAAGTGCTAAGCTTACCTCCATTTGATGTCCACCAAGCGTTTTAAAACAGTGCTTAGTCTCAATGTCCCAGAATTTGATAAAAGTGTCTTTTGATGAGCTCACAATACAGTTCCTACTGTTAATGAATAGGGCACTCGTTACTGCCCCCTTGTGACCACTGAACCGAGCTACACCAGTCTCGGATACCACATCCCACAGAATTACTTCTGTATCCTGAATAATAACAAAAACGCATAAGTTACAAAATTATTTTAATTTTTTGTTACAAACATGAACATGTACCTCCATATTTATAAAAGTGCATTAAGATTCACCTCAATTTTCTTGAAAGTAATGTGAACTTTAAATATTAGTCATTAGGTTGACTTTACCTTGAAGAAAATTGAGGTTTAAATCATAGTCCACGTTTGGGTCCATTCCATTTTAAGATATTCAAAGATTTAACTGAAACTGTAATTCAGTTTTGGTTTTGGCCGTAAAACTAGTTTCGGTCGGACAGTATCAATTTGTAATGAAATACTCAATTTAAGTACAGCTGCACCCCTAGAGAGAATCCTGGCTACGCCCATGTGTACAGACAATGCTTTATTAAGCTCTACTGCTACTTATATATATCTTACCTAATATTAATGAATACTGCAGTAGAAAGAAGAGATATCAATAGTGCTGTTATCTGGAGGTATTTATTTTATCTATACCTACCTAATATTGCTGTATAGTAGGGGGTAATCTCTGGATCTACTGAACCGATTTTGAAATTTTTTTTACCAATAGAAAGATAAACATATTTATGATTATCATAGGCTATATTTATCCCCTTATTTTCACAAGAATGGGAACTATACTAGTGAAACCGCGGGGTGTCAGCTACTTAGTTATAAAATTGAAATGAATAATTAAAAGTCACCTTCGATCCAGAAACAATCCTGTGGCCCAGTTCATCATATTGTAAGCAGGTGATGGCTGACTTGTGGCCAGCAAAGACACACACAACATCATTGTTGACAAGTTCAAACACATTGATATTCCCGTCAACATAGCCCACTGCCATGTGGTTGCCAGTGGGGCTGGCTGCTATTTGTGACACCACTACACTCTCACCTGGTATCACTTGGGCCTGAAATAATAGAATTAAAATTGTACTAATTAATTGTGCATACACACACACTCTCAAAATAGTTATACAGGGTGCTGGGTATTACCCATAACTCTGGGGTCTTATTCTCTATTGAATATTAATTAAACATGTTCAAAGAACATGTGCTCTAATATTAATTTTTTCAGAATAAATAATATTTCTTTTGTAAATAGATCATAAAATGTGTCCCTTAAATGAATCCTTATAATTATGACATAGCCAAACTTTAAAATTTTCAAATGCAAGGATAGCTAAAGGTAAAGCTAAAGGTAAAGCTAAAGGTGTGTGTTACATGGATAGTTGGAATTATTTAAATTACTTTGGATGAAAACATATAATTTTTTTTTTAGTTTAAAAAATATTAGTTATGCAGTTTGGCTCCTATAAGTGGACTCGTCAACACCTTGAAGTTATGGGAAATACTCCCCAGCACCCTGTATAGAACATTTAAGATTTGATGTGGTCAATAACAAATGCAACAGTCCTTGTTACTGATGCATTGCCACAGTACCAGATGTTGTATATGTTAATATTAGCAGACGCCTGCGACTTCGTCTGCTATTTCATCTCCCTTATCTGACTCTGTCACAATATCTGTTCTTAGTCCACCTCTAATAACTATAAACTACCTCCCTGGCAAATTTCATCTATGTTCACAATGAACTTCCTTGTGTACGTGCCAAACTTGCACTTTTCAAACGTAAATCTTAGTTCTAATCCTGTTTTGTAGTGTGTAATACAACTTTTCATAGACTTGCTAGGAAATAGATCTTCATTTAAAAAAAAGACATAGCGTACGTTAAGTCAAAAATAAGCATACCTTTTCTCCTAATCTCATATCCCAAATAATAACATGTTCACATGCACCCACGGCTATGTATCTTCCACTAACACCGTTAAGAGTGACATGGGTACTGTTGCAGTCAGGACTCGCGATAACATTGAAGATACCACTTGGGGCGTAACGCAAATATTGTTTAGTTAGGCCCATATTTAGAAATTATTACGAAAAAAAACAAACTACATAACCTTAAACTTTAAAACATCGCATCACATGTTTTTGTTATGATTTTTATCATTTTGACATTGACATATATATCACAGATCAAAAAGAATGTAAAGCACAGCGTAATAGATAAAGGTACTCCAAGGAGTCACAATCTATTACAAATAAATGCACAGATTAATTATTAGGAAATTTATGGGTACCACGTCAATTATTTCATGTAATTCTTCAAAGTTCTAGCTCAATAATTTTTTTCTCTACATTGTTTATTTTTTGACAATATTATTGAAATAGAGTAATATACTTTTATTAATCAAGTAGGTACTATCATAAAAATAAAATATAAGGAAATATCAATACAACTACAACTACAACTACAAAATTAAAATAAATTAAAATTAAAACTAATACCTAAAAATATTTATCAAAATTTGCCGCCCTTGGTAGGGTGCCCATCACGCAGGCAGCATTCCCGCGTTGAATTGCGATTGAAATTCTTTGCGCGAGAAAGCTGCCCGCCCGAGGGTCGCCTGTTGCCTCTCTGAGGCGTTTGCCGATCTCCTTGTGGAGAGTCAGAGCGCTCCTGCCCCACGGGCCTAGTGTCAATAATTATTTTATTTTGTACATCTTTATAAAATGGTTCAAACTTCTTTAATGTTTCAAACTATTAAGTAAGGTTTCCAGGCATAACGGCTAGAATGCAGAGCCATAGAGCCAGTTAAAAAAAATCAGGTAGGCTCAAAATGTCTAGACCTCAGAGCCATAAAACCAGTTTTATAAGAAAATCAGTGCTTCCAGCTTATGAGATCTCCCCCAAAATTTAGGGAGTAATTTATTTACTCTCGGAAGGATCGTTTTCTGTCAGTCTAGCAAATAAGCGACACACATTTAGTGCAATTAATTATTGACGCAGAATTTTTAAAAAGTCGTATTCGTGGTCAAAGTGTTAACAATTACCGTAAATTGTAATAAAGCTTCAATAGATTTTTATAATTTCTGAGTTTTTAATTACATTTTAGTATTATCTAAATATTTTAAGAAAACACTCTGTCCAGCAGCTCCAGTATATGTTATCAAGGAACATATATATGTTATATTCTTATTCTTTGAACTCTGTATTCAGGAGTTGGCTTCGGGAGTTTAAGATTGTTTATGTGGCAACTTTGGCGGTTCATGGGCCGCAGATTGCCGATTTTCGTTGTTCTATTTATTTTAATAATAAACGTATAGCTTAATTTGTTTGTAATACAACAGATAAAGTGAAATCTTCTGTTCATTAACGTCCCGTGCTGCAGAAATAACCTGATATTAAGTACATTTTTACATACGCCGTAAATAAGGACAGCCATCAGGTTATTATGTTACTCAACAAAACCAGGTTTATTGTTTTCTTTTTGAAGCAACGTGCATTCTATAATCTTACGTCGTATTTGTTTACTCCGAATGTGTGGCAAGGTTACTGAAGCAAAATGTTGTATGATTTCACAGGCTGGTGGGCTTCACAAATCGCTCGCGGAAGTGCAATATGGAGATAAATTCCACGTCAGACGTAGTAATTTTGAGTGGTAACTCGCACCCCGAGTTGGCTGACCTAGTTGCGAAGTAATTACTTTTCCTAGATTCTATTAATAAGTTAATTAGTTTAACCTTAAGACCTTCATAGAATGTTGTACTGTTATTTTCTTTCAGCCGCTTGGGTGTACGCAAAGGAGGATGTTCAGTCTACCACAAAACAAACAGGGAAACTATGGTCGAAATTGCGGACTCGATTCGCGGCAAGAATATTTACATAGTACAGACTGGGACAAAGTAAGTCCTTGATCTTTCTTTATTACAATAAATCATATGTACAAATCCCTCATATACCATTTTTGTAGGTAAATGAAAGACTTTGATGGGTTACTAACAGACACCCCGCGGTTTTACCTGTGCCTGTGTGACTATGGGGATAAAATAGACCCTGTGTTACTGGTGAAGACTGTAATTGTGAAAAAAAATTTAAAATTGGTTGAGTAGTTTTTGAGTTAAATCATAATCATCATTAACAACCCATACTCGGCTAACTGTTGACCACGAGTCTCCTCTCAGAATGAGAGAGATTAAGGCTTAGTACACCACACTAGCTAAATGTGGATTGGCAGACTTCACACACATAGAGAATTAAAAAAAACCCAAGTATGCAGGTTTCCTCATGATGTTTTTCCTTCAAATGTTTGAAACATGTGATATTATTTTATTTATTATTATAAATCATGATAAACTAACAATATAAGATTTGAATCTTATATTTTTCAAATATAAGCATAGACATGTAATTGAAAATACCCACAGTAAAAATTGCTACTAACTGCTATTCAAATGAAAAAATGTTTATCAAGATAACATGAAGTCATAAATAAACAAAATCAATGTTGGAAAAAGATAATTTTTATCATTGTTAGTCATCATTGAATACACATTGGCTATCAATACTTAATGAAAAATATCATGTTAGTAGTAGCAAAATATATCAGCTGATCTAAAAAACTTCTAATACATATTTTCAAAATTATTCATCAATACATATGACATACTATGCAATATAATTTTTTTGGGTATATTCTGACTGACTGACACAGTTTCTTAATAAAAAAGGTTTCTTTTATGAATGTGAAATTTGTGATCATACATACAACATAAACAATTTGACCAATTTACTCTCATTTACTTAATGTTTTATTTTTGATTTTGTAACATTTTCAGTGCTTGATAAATTATATTAGGGTTAGGAGCCAAGTTTTATATTATAAAGGATAATCTACTGGGACATGTATTATATTTATGTACTAATATTATAAAGAGGTAAAGTGAGGTTGTAGGAGGTAAACTTTGGACCTACTTAACCAATTTTGAAAATTCTTTTACCAATGGAATGCCACATTATTTGTGAATGTGACTAGTCTACAATATAGCTGTTTGTGACACAGCTTGTCAATAAGTTTTTGTACCATTTAAAAATTAAATACAATTACTACATAAACAAATAGTGATTGTAAATGCTGATTATTCTTACATTTAAGTATTTCTTAATGTAGGGACAGCATAACCAAAAAAATATTGTAAAAAAGTGTTATTGGAACAAGGTTATGACATGATCTTGAGCATTGATTAATTATTATTATTTACTTATTGCACAACTGTCAGTTTTTGGCTGCCTTTCTTTATATTGAACAATTTTACTTGCTTTCAGGGATGTTAACAACAATATAATGGAGCTACTTATAATGGCATATGCTTGTAAAACGTCGTCAGCACGCTCTATAGTTGGTGTCATTCCATATCTGCCATACAGCAAGCAATGCAAAATGAGGAAACGTGGTTGCATCGTAACTAAGCTGCTTGCCAAAATGATGTGCAAATCAGGTCTCACTCACATCATAACCATGGACTTGCATCAGAAAGAGATACAGGGCTTCTTTGATTGTCCCGTTGATAATCTGAGGGCATCGCCTTTCTTGTTGCAGTATATTCAGGAAAGTGTAAGTATTTTCATGTTCAGTATATTTGAATCTTACCTATAATTTTTTTTTTTTTTTTTTTTCTCCTTTCTCTTATACTGTTACTCGGCAATCTGTCATTCGACATTGAGCCGTTCGTCTGTTGGTTAGAGGTTATGGGTCATCAGAAGGAGTAAGTCCATTAACAAATCTCCTATTATGCTGTATTCTAGCTATTTTTCTTGGCTAGATTTTGAACACTGTTGCGTTTCAGTCTGCAAAAAAGCAGGCTGCCGTCTCCTTCTAGATTGTTTGCCAAGTCATTGACATGCATTGCTAGTCGCTCCTGATATTTGATACTGTAGCACTGTATTTCCTGTCTGACTGTCTTAACATTAAGATCACTTTGGATATTCTTGTTACTTATGTATGGCGGGATGTTAAAAAGACATCTTAAAGCCTTGTTTTGAAATCTTTCCAGTATCTCAATGTTACTTGTACTGGCTGTTCCCCAAAGTTGTATACCATAAGTCCAGATCGGCTTCAATATAGCTTTGTATACTGCTAACTTGCTGGTACTATTCAGCTGAGACTTTTTGCCGGTCAGCCAGTACAGGTTTCTTAATTTTGTGTCAAGCTGTTTGCGCTTAGTCCAAATATGCTTACGCCATGTAAGCCGTCTGTCAAGATGCATGCCAAGATACTTAGCGTCATCTGCCTGAGGAAGCTCTTCATTAAAGAGTTTTACAGGTGGACATGTTTTTCTGCGAAGTGTAAATGTAACATGTGTGGATTTACTTTGGTTTGCTTTTATACGCCATTTTGTTAGCCAATCTTCAATCTCATTTAGATGGATTTGCAGGTTCAGTGAAGCTGCTTCCGGATTTTCGTGTACTGACAGAACAGCGGTATCATCGGCGTATGTTGCAGCTGTAGTGTTTTCTTTTATAGGCAAGTCAGCAGTAAACAGAAGATATAGTACGGGGCCCAAAATGCTTCCCTGTGGGACACCAGATTCAATATTGTATAGCGGCGATACTTCATCTTGGCATTTAACTTGGTAGCATCTATTATGCAAATAAGAATCTAGAAGGCAGTGGAATGAGTGTGGTAGGAGCTTTTTTGTTTTATATAGGAGCCCTTTATGCCAAACTTTATCAAAAGCCTGACCTACATCTATAAAGACAGCAGAACAATACTGTTTGTTTTCTAGGGTTCTGCTAATGATGTCTACTAGACGGTGAATCTGTTCTACAGTGCCGTGGTGTGAACGAAAACCAAATTGATGGGTTGGAATTATGTCCTGTAAGTAAGGTAGAAGTCGGTTGAGTAGGACTCTCTCAAATAATTTTCCTAGTATTGGAAGAAGACTTATTGGTCTGTATGATGACGTCTCCTGGGGTGGTTTACCAGGCTTTGGGACCATGACCACTTGTGCGATTTTCCACTGGCTTGGGAAATGACCTAGTCGAATACAGGCATTAAAAATAATAACTAGGAGCATGATTCCTTTGTGTGGCAGTTTTTTTAACAACATATCATCTATTTGGTCATATCCTGGAGCTTTTTTGCCTTTGAGATATGTAATGGCTCGAGTAACTTCTTTTGGAGAACAGCTATTCAGCGGCAGGCACATTTGGAATGGAGTTTGAAGATATGTATGTACTTCGCTTTCATGAATTTGATCTAAGCTCTGATGGGGTGTAAATACACCATTTAAATATTCTGCATATTCTGTAGCTTTTTCTATATTAGATCTAGCCCAAGTTCCATTTCGCTTTTTAATTGGTGGTACATGAGTGTTAGGTCGCTTCATCTTCCTGGTGGCTTTCCATAGAGAGTAGTCTGTACTTGGTGTAGGTGTTAGTCTCGTCAAGTAATTTTGTAGGTTATCATTGTTGTATGTTTTAATAAGATTTTTTAGTTCCTCCGAGGCTTCATTAAACGCCTTTTTGTTACTTGGGTATCTTCTATGGTGCCAAGATTTTCTAAGGTTTCGTCGTATCCTAACTTGATCTTTTATGGCTTTTGGGTAAATTTGAGCCATGATTTCAGATTCTTTGAGAAATGGGGTAGACTCTTTAGCTGCTGTGTGTAAAAGGATGTTTAATTCTTCAATATTTTGTTCAATGTCTTGTTCTGTTTTCAATGGTACTTTTAGATTTATCTTAGAGGAGACTAGCGGACGCCCGCGACTTCGTCCGCGTAAAAATTGATGTAAACTTCTCTCCCCCTACCCTAACCCTACCCGTACCCTATCCATACCCTATCCTACCCTACCCCTACCTTACTCCTACCCTACCGCTAACGCTAACCCTACCCTGCCCCCACCTCCCCCCTACGCTAACCCTAGCCGTACCCTATCCATACCCTATCTTACCCTAACCCTAATCTACCCCTAACCTAACCTAACCTAACCCTTCCCTACCCCTACCTCACCCCTACCCTAACCCTACCCTACCCGTACCCTACCCCTACCCTACCCTACCCTATACCTTCCATATCCTTCCACTACCTCTACCTTGCCCCTACCCTACCTTATCCCTACCCTATCCTACACTTTCCCTAAATTACCCCTACCCTACCTCTATCCTACCCCTTCCCTACCCCTATCCTATCCCTACCCTCAGCAAAATTGATCCAGCCTTTTGAGCGTGGTGCAATGACCAAAAGACTATAATTTCCCAAGCGACTTCTATGCTAATACTATAAAGAGGTAAAGTTTGTGTGGTTGTCGGGGGTAATCTCTGGATCTACTGGACCGATTTGGAAAATTCTTTTACCAACGGAAAGCTACATTATTTGCGAGTGTCATAGGCTATGTTTGGTCCTCATATTCACACGGGAACGGGAACCACGTAATTGAAACCGCGGGGCGTCATATAGCGGCATTTCTGCGACTTTTAGAAATTTTGTATTATCTCCGAAACTATATAACTAATTAACATACTGTAAAGGGCAAATCTTATCTCTATAATATCCTTGTGATTATTAAATAATTTATTTTGATAAGGATTTAAGTTTAGTTGTGTAAATAATGACGTAAACCTTAGTTAAAAATTTAAATAAATTATTAAAGTACTAAAGGTACTATATCTGCTAAAATATAAAAGATAGATATATGGTGTCGCGGACTTTTTTGTAGAACTTTTAAAGGTTCAAAAAGCCTCCATACATCAATTTCAGTTATACGCAATGGTTGAGGCAGCGCATGCGAATAAGTAAGTTTTTCGGTCCGACCCGTAAGAGAAAACCCGCGATAACTCAGTAGTTATATATGACAGAAATATAAAATATAGCCTATAGCACTCCCCGATAACGTAGCATTCTACTGGTGAAAGAATTTTTGAAATCGGACCAGTAGTTCCGAAGATTACCCCATTTCAAAGAATTGTTACAAACTTACAAACTTACAAACTTACAAACTTTACCTCTTTATAATATTAGTATAGATTACTTGTTGGTATAGTTTCCAATTTGTTTTTCGATTGTACAATCTTGGGACAGGTCTACTATATAATATTTTGCTGCTATAATTTAGAATTACAGGAGTATGGTCTGAAGATAAATCTATGCAGGATTCTACTTTTAGGTAATTGCAGCTAATTCCCTTCAAAACATAAAAATCTAGAAGGTCTGGAATTTTATTAGGGTCACTCGGCCAGTATGTTGGAGTGCGCGTTGATGCATATTCTAAACAAGAGCTTTTCAATGTTTTATACAACTGACGTCCTCTAGTTGTTGTTAGTCTCGATCCCCAGTACGTATGTTTGGAATTCCAATCCCCTCCACATATGAATCTAGGGCCAAGAGTAGAGAAATATGTGTTAAAATCGTCAGAAGTTACAGTATGCCTGGGAGGGCAATATACAGCTGAGATAATGATGTCTGTCTTATTGTTTTGTATTTTAACTGAGGTGGCTTGAATTTTTTCTTTACAGAAAGCTTCCATTTCAAAATGCTTTATGTTTTTTCTTATAATTATTGCTGTTCCTCCATGAGTGTTTCCTGATGGGTGGTTTGTCATGTATGTTACATATTTTTTTATTGCTATGTAAGTTTTAGCTGTTGTTCTAGTTTCACTTATTAGTGCTATATCAATGCCTTCAGTATTTAAAAATACCTCAAGTTCAAGCTGACGTTCTCTCATCCCATTGGCGTTCCATGTAACTATTCGCAGATTACCTATTTTACTTGGTTGGTTACAAGAGCCTTGAAAAGTTGGACCATTCGATCCATCATGTTGTCCATCATTTTAGTCATGACTTGCTGAAATTTGTTAAACATAGTGTCTAACATTTTTCCTAGGCTGTCTGTTTCATATGAAACAGTATTGGTTGGTCTTGCATTTGGTTTTCTTGTGAATTCGTGATCCCGTTTTACAGCTTCAGCATAGCTGTCGGGGTTATTAGAGGTATTGTAATCGTTTGGAGAAGCTGGTCTTTCTTTTCGATTTTCTTGTTGTAGTGGTTTTATTTTGGCTTTTACATTAAATATTTTATCCCTATACTGTTTATATTGGATACAGCCTCTGTAACTTGCAGGATGCTTTTCTTGACAGTTTGCACATGTGGCTTCTATTTCTGGGCTTTTACTACATGTTGTAGTAGGATGGTCACCTCCACATTTAACACATCGAAATGGTCTATAACACTGGTTTTTAGTGTGACCAAACCTCTGGCATCTCTTACACTGCAAGATTTCCTTCTTTTTGTACGGAGCTTCAAAGGTGACTTTTGTGTAATTTATTGTTTTTATTTTAAAGATGTCTGTGTTATTTGCATTAGGTTCTAAATCTACAAAGAAAAGCGGTAATGGTTCTTTTGTCTTTTTATGTAGGACATTTACGATCTGCCTGGATTCATGCCCATTTTCTCTGAGTTCAGTTGCTATTGTTTCTGTGCATTCAGAGGAATGTAGTCCACGCAACACCACTCTGTATGCTCGTTCCGATTTTAATTTGTATGTGTAGTGGCTGACATTATTCGTAGTAAAAGCATCTCTAATTTTCTTATATGTGTCCACTGTTTGAGGCATAATTTTTACTATATGCCCTGATCTGAGTGTAGTCATTGTGTATGATTTAGAATCAACAGTTTTACTTAAAAGTTCTTTTAGAGGTGCAATTTTGATTACTCCAGTGACAAATATTGGCTCCGGTTTTGGGGTATAAGTTTCATCCTCATTGCCATTATTTGTTTTTGTTTCTTCAAGAACATCAAATTGATTTTGCGTATGAACTGCATATTGTAAATTATTTTTTGTCATTTTGTGTAATTTTTCAGTTTGGCTTGGGCTGGTTTCTTTTCTCTTTCTTTTTATATCAGCTGGGACATGGTCTTTTTGCCATCCAATATATTCTGTGACTCTACCCTTAGACATTGAGTAACTATCTTCAGTATTGGTGTTTCTCTGTTTGTCTTACCTATAATAAAACTGTAACAATTCTGAACAATGAAGACATTTGATAATTTTTGTTGGAAGTCATTATATAATTAAAACTGAAGCCAATATTTTATTTTATATTTTTTATAAGTTTATATGAAAAGTCCTTCATTCTGTGCTGTGAAGACATACAGATACTCCCACTGTGTATGAATTTTAATGGCTATTAATTCACATTTGCATGCATTCCAATTGCAAAGTACTTTACAGGATAAATTTTGCAATTAATGCAGCTTAATTAAAATTCTGCCAGATCCCAGACTACCGGAACTCTGTAATAGTGGCACGGAACCCTGGCTCTGCTAAGAAAGCCACATCATATGCGGAGCGGCTGCGGCTTGCCATTGCAGTGATACACGGAGAACAGAAGGAGGCGGAAAGTGATGAGGTTGACGGTCGATACTCACCGCCTTGCATGCCTAGGTAAGTTGAATATAATCTATACTTACTAATATTATTATTATACTTAAATATACCCGAAGGAGCCCATTATTAACTAGTACATAACATAATTCTTTAGATAAATATATAGATTAGTTAAAATAGTTTTAAGATATTGTTAAGTACTATCTAAATTGGAAAAATAAAGCTTATTATTACTAATATTATAAAGAGATTAACTTTGTGGTGGTGTAGGGGTAATCTCAGGATTTACTAAAGTGATTTTGAAAATTCCTGTGCCACTAGAAAGCCACGTTATTTGCGAGAGTCATGGGAGATGCCATGGGTAGTATGTAATCGTTATCTACCCATATTTGGCTCACTGCTGAGCTCGAGTCTACTCTCCGAATGAGAGGGGTTAGGTCAATCTTCCACCACACTGGCCCAATGCGGATTGGCAGACTTCACACACATAGAGAATTAAGTAAATTCTCTGGTATGCAGGTTTCCTCACGATGTTTTCCATCACCTTTTGACACGTGATATATTATTTCTTAAAATGCACACCACTGAAAAGTTGAAGATGCATGCCCCAGGCTGGATTTGAACCCACATCCTCTGGAATCGGAGGTAGAGGTCATATCCACTGGGATATCACGGCTCTCACGGTAGTATGTAATGTGTACATTTAAATGTGCCTCACAACTACAATGTAATTAAAATTATGTTCTCTTCAATCTACAAGTATAACCATTATCCATACTGATATTATAAATGTGAAAGTCTGATACCTTTTGACGGTTAAATGAAGAAGAAGGTAAACAAATTGAAATTACTTTAAGTATGCAGATAAATTGGACCTTGGAGCAGGAATCCATGATTCCTGCAGGATGTGTTGTACTGTGAATTTTTATCAGACTATTTCATTTAATTAAAATCTTTAGTTAGTAATTATAAAGGACAACTATAGCAACATATACCATTCCTTTTTGATTTACTAGGTATTGTGCGGGCGACTATGATTTCCACAATATAAACAAATATTTATTGCTATAACATTTTATTTCAGTGTGGACAGATCCAGAACAATGGATGTGTCTGTTGGAGTCCCTGTACACCCTGCCAAAGAGAAGCCCCCCATTAACGTAGTGGGGGATGTAGGAGGCAGAATTGCTATTATGGTGGTATGTGTAATTTTTAAATGCCTTAACCATATGTATAATATTAATTGCCTCACGGTTATATCCGGCTCTATCATGAGCCCAACTAAAAGTTATGTTATGTCCAAAGAATGTCCAGAATGAGTCTTTACAAGTAGCGTAGTGAAGCTGGCGTAACCCATAAAAAAAACCAAATGTTACGCGTCTTCTTGACATCCGCATATACATTTTACATAATTTGTACTTCAAAATTTAACACTAACAACAATTACGTAAATTAATATAATCAATCAATAATATCCTAAATGTGTCAAATTTTTGGTAAATCCTTAGAAAAGCTGTCAATTTGACACAGATAATATAATGAATTTAATGTCAAACGGATCCAATCAAGTTGCCATTAGTATATGTAATGTACCTTTTATAATAAGTTAGCTGATTTAACCAACATAGATTTTTCTGAAAATTGAGATCTCCTTATGTGTTCTTATTTAAGGCCAATATTCAACTCGGTATTGAATTTGGGCCCAAGTTTGTATTTCTCCTTTCACACATATAGCTCAGAGTTGGTAGTTTTACTCTGGTTGACAGCTGCCAACCATAGACACTATGGTATAGACAATATAGTTCACAAAGTATAATAAAATGAAAATAATTTCAGGACGACATGATCGACGACGTACAATCATTCGTAGCTGCGGCAGAAGTGTTAAAAGAGTGTGGGGCATACAAAATCTATGTGCTGGCAACACACGGGCTGCTGTCATCCGACGCACCGAGACTCATTGAGGACTCCTCCATAGATGAGGTGGTGGTCACCAACACTGTGCCCCACGAGCTTCAGAAGATGCAGTGCAACAAAATCAAGACTATCGACATATCAGTGTTGCTAAGCGAGGCGATCAGACGCATACACAACAAAGAATCCATGTCCTATTTGTTCAAAAACGTCACACTTGAGGATTAATAAGTATATGCCACTAAAGTTGGATATATGGCACCTTATGCAACTCATCTCATTTAAACTTTAAAACAACAGCATATTATAAACTGTAAGTGTAAATTTTATTGTAATATACATAAAGCAGTATCGTAACTATAGAACTGTACAGCTGGCAAAATGCCACAGGCCCACAGCTTCAATGGGATCCTAGCACTAAATATCATAAACAGAAATAATCTAATATTAAAAAAAAAAATGTGTCTCAGTACACTCGACAGAAGTGATAACTTAAACCTGCTGCCAAGTGTGAGAGAAAGGGAAGCCAGACAGCCGTAACGCGTTACGTTACGAATCGGTTTATCCTCTCACAAGAAGTGATCACTTCAGAAATACAATGACAAAATGAT
Source organism: Bicyclus anynana (assembly GCF_947172395.1). NCBI lineage: Eukaryota > Metazoa > Arthropoda > Insecta > Lepidoptera > Nymphalidae > Bicyclus > Bicyclus anynana. Next base: position 4,988,270 of record NC_069093.1, read on the forward strand.
ATTTTCCTGGGACCCAGGCCTCGGAGGCTTTGGTGATAGTTACGCTACTGCATCAAAGTATTAGTGTAAATTGTTTATACAGATCATCAGAATTTTATATAATGAAAAAAAATGTAACATTTAAACCTAGAAAACAAAAACATTCAATAAGGGTTCTGTATCTTTGATATGTCATACAAACATTGATGATAACAAGTAATGCATTTTTTTATAACTGAAAAAAGTGCATTTAGCAGAAAAAGGTATCTACAAACTATGATCGATGCACAGGCAGTTTTTCGTTTACATATAGAACTAGTGACTAAAACTACATTGTAACTCAAGTGTCGTGAGTGTACCATTTTAAAATATAATTAGCATTGTAAGTACGTATTTTATAGTATTAACTGAAGTATGGGAAACTGTTAGTATTAATTTCTCTCACTTTATAAGTTGTTTTTAAGTATTATTCTTTCCACAGTAATCTCTATAACACACAAGACAACTTCATATTTTGCAAGCAAAATTACTTTTTTATGTTGCCAGGTTAAAAAAGGAACAAATTAGTTGATATGTCATACCATTTAGTTAAGACTAAAGCAATATAATATACTAATTGAATAATGCTTAAGTATTAAGTATTAGTTAAATTCGTATGATGTATGTAAGTATCTAGGGTAATATAAAAATCAAAGGCATCAACGGTATTTTCACAAGTTTGTTACATTGATAAAGGTTGTTGAGTGTTGAGGGGACTTGGAATGCTTTTACGGTAAATATTTTTGATTCAACAAATGATAATTTCCTTTTCCTAGCACTTATATAATATTATATTTATATTTAAGGGTAATTACCATTAAATATAAATAAAAATATAAAGACTATAGGGTATATATAAGTTTGTTTTGTAATGGTGTTAAAAATTTGGTCTGCCAGTGACATTTATGACATAAAGTACTGTGATTTTTGTATCTTACAATGTGAATCAAAAACTACAAATATGTTTACTAAAGTCCAAAGCTTTTATAAAACGTAAGATAATGTATAGATTAGTCTTAAATATATGTTGTTATTGATATGTAGGTATATTATTTTTATCTCATTAAATAATTTTGTGGCATATGTTGTTTTAATATTAATCCTTTCATCTTTTGAGTGCCTATCTGACTAGACTGAAAGTAGGGACTAAAATTTATCAATATTTCGACGGTAAGTAAATAAATAACGGTCAATCAATGGTCATAAAAAAAAAAATAATAATATTAAAAAAAAACTCGCAGTCGGGTTAAAATGAAATTACCATTTTACCAATAGCAATACCAACCATTGCATTGACAGTGCTGCCAATAGCTATTTTCATAATACCCTAAAAATATTCAATAGTCATTGAATAAATCGAACTGAAATTCTTCAAGCTGGGGAATAAAGCGACCAAATTCCCATAGAAACAACAGAAGGAAGTAAAATTAATGCAGGTTTTATTTATAGTTAACAGGCGTATTTCCATATTATCCTTATAATTATTTTTTTATTTTATTGAAAATCCGAGTACCTGATTTTATTTATTATTTATTCTAAAAGAGGTAAAGTTTGTGGTGTTGTAGCGGGTAATATCTGTATCTACTGACCAACTTCAAAAATATTTTCATTAAGCCACAGTAAGTGTGAGTGACATGCAATATTTTATCCCCGTATTCCCACAGGAATATAATTACACGAGTGAAACCGCGGAGCGTCTGCTAGTATTTTTCAAAGTGCAAAATTAAAAATTTATATTCCCCAATTTGGGGAATTTCTGACGAGTTGGCAATGCTATTCAAACATCAAATCATAGTCTATGGTTATTACACTTTGCATCAAATCAAAATTCAAATTTCAAATGTCAAAAATCAAAATCAAACTCGTCAGCTGATATTGAATTATTGTTGTTGTTAATATATATTTTGTGTGGCGGTTTGCCTTAATATTAAATGTAATGGACTTCCCAAAATTAAGCGTTTGTATAGCGAAATATTGAATTGTTGAATGCTGTAACTGTATAGTCAACATTATTTTAGGTTATGCTACAGTAGCAGCTTTTAACTGCAATTGATCTATGAAACAATGACTATTTATAAAAAAATACATCCTTTACCAAAAATATATCTAGGCAGATATATTTGGCAGACAAACAAAAGGTTTGCCAGCAGCCGGAATATTCTAAAACTTAGCGAAAGAGGAATGTACCAGGACTTGTTTCCTAATACATCAGCGTAAGTAATAAATTAAACTAAATGACAAAAAACTCTGATGTACAACCCACTTACCCACCTGTATTTTCTTAGATTACTGGATATTTTTCAATGTTCATACATCTGAAGAAAATATTTTCAATATTACATTTTGTATGGCAATAGCTTCTGTTACTCCAAACCTTATTAGAATAGTAATTTAGTGGTTTATCTGTAAGATCTTATAACATTCTTTTTTTAAACCACAACAGTTAACAATACAGAATCATGGCAAGGAATGCAAATATTATTACCATTTTCAAGATATTTAATGAACTATTGTTTTAGGAATGAAATAATTAACTTATTGAACAAATCACCACAATGTGTGTATGCAGGATTTGATCCTACGGCTGACAGCCTGCATGTGGGGAACCTACTTGTTATAATTAACCTTTTACACTGGCAGAGAGGTGGTCACAATGTCCTAGCTTTGGTAAGTATTTGTTACTTGTATTTCACGAATAAGATATCATAATAAAATATAGCATTATTATTCATCATCATCGTTAGCAACCCAGTTTCGCCTCACTGGTAAGCACGAGTCTTCTCTCAGAAATGAGAGGCGTTAGGCCAATACTCCACCATGCTGGCCCAATGTGGATTGGCAGACTTCACATACATAGAGAATTAAGAAAATTCTCAAGTAAAAAGTAAGACAAATGTCTTTACCTCGAATAAAAACAAACAGGTTTTGTTTGAGGTGATGAAATGCAATGTTACCTAGGTGTGCCAGTTGAAATTGTCATTTAAAATAGTTAAGCCAGCTTTTAATTATTCATTGAAATATTCTAGGGCTAAAGCATTGGCAAAGCAATTATTCTCCCTATTGGGTAGAAGACAAGAGGTATCTAATTTATTATAGCTAATGAAATTTCCAGTATTGTAATGTTTTAACTTGTCTACAGTTAGGAGGTGCCACAGGCTACATTGGTGATCCCAGTGGTAGAAATACAGATAGGGTGGCGTTGCCTCAGGATGTCATTAAAAATAACATAAATTGCATACAGAATAATCTTGAGCAAGTGTTTGAAAATCACAAAAAATATATATGGTCAGAGGATGAAAACAAGCTAAAACCATTAAAGTATGTATGAGTTATTTACATATAATAAACTATATCATATATTTAACCATTTGCTGCCCGCGAGTATTTTATTGAAAAGCCCGTCTGCGTTGAAGAAGCCGACAGTCAGGGAATACGGTTTTAATCTACTCTTTTGAGCCATTTAACAAATCTTTATATTCCTCTATCACGCGGAGCATGATATTGTGCTCGCGTATTACCCTTAGTTTACTTTATATTTTTTACATGTCACGTAACGGATACGATGGGCGACCGGTCATCCATTTAGGAGTCAAGTGGTTAAAAAAAAAATTGTAGTATTGACTTTCTATGTACAATCTGTAGATTTCTTATATAAAATCTTTGAAATGTTCAAAAGTTTATTCTACAAAATTTATGTGTTTTAATACTAGTTTTTAAGGGGTTAAAATAACTAGTTGTTTTCAAGTCCAAAATTATTCCAGGATTTTAAATAACGAAACATGGTATAGAGATATAGATTCAATAAAGTTTGTCAGTGAAATTGGAAGAAACTTCAGAATGGGCACTATGTTGTTAAAACAAACTGTACAGAACAGAATAAAATCAGACATTGGCATGAGTTTCACTGAGTTTGCATATCAAATATTCCAAGCTTACGACTGGTTGCATCTGTTGAAAGAATATGACTGTAGGTTTCAGGTAATATGCAAAAAATATGTATTTTTAGACTTAGAATAAAGTCAGACATTGGCACGAGTTTCACTGAGTTTGCATGTCAAATATTGATTATATTATATGTATAATATGATTATATTATATGAATATGTAGGCTTCAGATAATATGCAAAGAATATGTATTTTTAGACTTAGAATAAAGTCAGTCATTGGCACGAGTTTCACTGAGTTTGCATATCAAATATTGATTATATTATATGTATCATCATCATCATCATCATCATATCAGCCGATGGACGTCCACTGCAGGACATAGGCCTTTTGTAGGGACTTCCAAACATCACGATACTGAGCCGCCTGCATCCAGCGAATCCCTGCGACTCGCTTGATGTCGTCAGTCCACCTGGTGGGGGGTCGGCCAACACTGCGCTTACTAGTGCGGGGTCGCCATTCCAGCACTTTGGGACCCCAACGTCCATCGGCTCTTCGAACTATGTGCCCCGCCCATTGCCACTTCAGCTTCGCAACTCGTTGAGCTATGTCGGTGACTTTGGTTCTTCTGCGGATTTCCTCATTTCTGATTCGATCACGCAGAGATACTCCTAACATAGCTCGTTCCATCGCCCGCTGTGTGACTCTAAGCCTTCTTATGAGGCCCATAGTTAGCGACCAAGTCTCGGAACCATAGGTCATCACTGGCAACACGCACTGTTCGAAGACTTTTGTCTTCAGGCACTGAGGAATTTCGGACGAAAAGATGTCGCGAAGCTTCCCGAATGCAGCCCAGCCGAGTTGGATTCGACGGTTCACCTCTTTCTCGAAATTGGACCTACCTAACTGGATCATATGTCCTAGGTATATGTATTCGTCTACAATTTCGAGTGCAGCGTTCTCAACTATAACTGGGTGGAGCGATACATGAGCATTACACATTATTTTTGTTTTGCCCATGTTCATTTTCAGGCCCACCTGTTGAGAAACGCTGCTGAGGTCATTGAGCATGGTACTAAGGTCATCCAGAGTCTGTGCCATGATGACTACATCATCCGCGAACCGCAGTTGAGTGATGTACTCGCCATTGATGTTGATGCCAAGTCCGCTCCAGTCCAGAAGCTTAAAGACGTCTTCCAGTGCGGCGGTAAATAGCTTCGGAGAGATCACATCTCCCTGACGCACTCCTCGCTGCAACTGGATTGGCCTCGTAGTCTGATCCTGAATACGGACTGACATAGTGGCGTTTTCGTACAAGCACTTCAACGCTTGGATATACCTGTAATCAATTCGGCATCTCTGCAATGACCTTATCACAGCCCAGGTTTCCACCGAATCGAAGGCTTTCTCATAGTCCACAAACGCTAAGCAAAGTGGCTGGTTATACTCGTGAGTCTTCTGTATAACCTGCCGCAGCGTATGGATGTGGTCTATGGTACTAAAGCCTTTTCGGAAACCGGCTTGTTCGGGAGGCTGGAAGTCGTCAAACCTATTAGCGAGACGATTCGTAATGACTCTCGAGAACAATTTGTAAACATGGCTTAGCAGCGAGATGGGTCTGTAATTCTTCAGCAAGGTGTTGTCACCTTTCTTGAAGAACAGAACCACCACGCTCCTATGCCACGCCTCAGGCGTCGTGCCCTCGTGAATGACGGAATTGAACAATCGCTGAAGGACTTTAAGTATCGGTTTTCCACCCGCTTTCAGGAGTTCTGCTGTGATTCCGTCCTCACCTGGCGCCTTATTGTTCTTCAGGTGTTTGAGAGCCACACTAATCTCGTATAGGCTGACGTCCGGGATATCTTCGGTATAGTGTCGGGTCAACTTGGCTCTGGGGTCTTTAGCCAAATTGGCAACAGGCTGCTGAGTAGTCGTGTATAGCTGTCCATAGAACTTCTCGACCTCACTTAATAACTCGGGCTTGGAAGAAATTAGATTACCGTGTTCGGTCTTCAAACGCGTCAGCTGCCTCTGTCCAATAGACAGATCTCTGGCGAAAACTTTCGAGCCTCGATTATTTTCAATCGCATTTTTAATACGCTCGGTATTGAAATTTCGCAAGTGGCTGGTTTGCGACTTAGAGATCTGTCTACTGATTTGTCGGTATTTTGACGCATCTGCTGAAGACTGTAATCTCATTTCTTGCCTCTCTTCCATGAGTTTAAGTGTTTGGTCCGAGAACTTTTTGGTTCTTTTCGCACGGTGGGTCTTATAGAACTTAGACCCAACGGAATGGACAGTTTCCACGAACCTGTTGTTCAGATCGTCCACAGTTTCGCAATTTGCTAGGCAATCAAAGCGGTTCTGCAGTTCTAGTTGAAAGGACTCGGGGTTTTGAATATGGGCACGAGTAGGTCGGAGCGTAGACTTCACCAGTCGATACCGTTCCAGCTGAATGTTGATATTCAACGTGCCTCTAACCATTCGGTGATCGCTACCGGTTTTCACCCTATGGATCACAGAAACATCGTTGAATATTTGCCGTCTGGTAGACAAGATGAAGTCGATCTCGTTTTTCGTGGAACCATCGGGGCTCATCCAGGTCCATTTCCTGTGTGGTGGCTTCTTGAAGAAGGAGTTCATCATAAAGAGGCCCTCCTTCTCCATGAAGTCAGCCAACATTTGGCCCCTATCGTTCCGTTGCCCATATCCAAATCGTCCCACTTTCAACTCTGAACCGCTACGTTCGCCCAGCTTTGCGTTAAAATCCCCCATCACAACATTGTAATAAGAGTTTGAGGCATGTATGGCTTTAGAAATATCCTCATACAATACCTCTACCTCCTCGTCGGGATGTGTCGAGGTCGGTGCGTAAACCTGTATAACCTTCAACGAATACCGTTTGGTAATTCGGAGGACCAGGAACGCTACCCTGCTCGACACACTCTCGACTTTTACAACATTGTTCACGAGGGACTTGTGAACGATAAATCCGACACCACCCTGGGACTGTTGGTCGCCCTCCCGGTAGTAGAGCATGTTGCCGGATTCAAGGATTATCGAGCCCTCCCCCTCTCTTCGGACTTCAGACAATCCTATGATATCCCAGTGCAACTTGCTCATAACTTCTTCCAGCTCGATGACCTTTTCGTCGGACCTCAAAGTGCGTGCGTTGTATGTTGCCAGGTCTAGTCGTCGGGGTTGGCAGCGGAATCTCTGCCGGAGATTCTTAACACCCCTTGCCCCGCCGTTACCATAACCGCTGCCAGAGCCAGGAATAGCGGGGCTGCCGGGGACTAGGGGCTGTGTTTTGTTTTTGCCGTCCATACAAAGTTTTGCCCAGTACTGACCACGCTGGGCATGCGGGTTGGTCAGCGCAGTGCTAGATTACTCGCGCCGGTGTCGCTGCTGCCCGACACCGGCCTGAGGCATTTCGTAATCTAGCCTGTGGGAATGGATATACCGCCATTCGTCGGCTCTGGCGACCGACGAATGGCGGTATATCCATTATATGTATAATATGATTATATTATATGAATATGTGGGTTTCAGGTAATATGCAAAAAATATGTATTTTTAGACTTTTGTATACTGACTTAAATAGAAGCCTTTTTCTAGATAGGTGGAAGCGATCAAATGGGTAACATAAGTGCTGGACATGAACTGATCAGTAGGACTGCAAAACAAAGCGTATATGGTAAGTATAAGTATGTATTAACTGTAAGTTATATTGTTATTGCTTTTTTTCATGTCATCATGTATGTAATTGTGTTGGAGTATGGAATTACTGATACTTTATCAAGCCCATGTTCAGCTGTCTAATTCAGACTGACCAGCAACAATAATGTCAGCCTTCCCTGTCTCTGTCGTCAGCGTGAAACCCTACTGCTACCCTACCCTACCATACAGGCGATGAGTAGGGTCTCAATCCTACCTTTACCCTACCCCTATCCTACTCCTACCATACCCAAAAATGGAGTAACTTCTCCTGTTTTCCCAATATTTTCCTTCACTGCTCCTATCCTATCCTATTGATCCTAACGTGATGAAAAGTATACAATAGGAGTATGAAGAATTATTTTGTACCAAGTTTTGTTAAAATCCGTTCAGTAGTTTTTGTTTCTATAACAAACATACAGACAGACAGACAAAAATTTTACTGATTGCATTTTTGACAATCGATCACTAATCACCCCCCGATAGTTATTTTCGAAATATATTTAATGTACAGAATTGATCTCTCTACAGATTTATTATAAGTATAAATTGACGCGTATTGCTAACTGCATCTGTTTTGCTCCCCTTTGCTATGGCTATAAAGGCTTTGTGGTCATACCTATGGTTATGTGGTGTATCTATAAACCTATAATTTTTTTAATTCATATTTTTAATCATTTTAGGTCTAACATTACCATTAGTGACAACAGAAGAAGGTGACAAGCTCGGCAAATCAGCAGGCAACGCTATATGGTTAGACAGCACAAAAACAAGTCCGTACAGTCTGTATCAATATTTCATCAGAACAAAAGACTCGGATGTAGAGAAGTTGCTCAAGCTATTCACATTCTACAGTTTGGGGGAAATAAAGGATATAATGTATAAACATAAACTGCATCCAGATCAGAGGTATCCGCAGCAGTGTTTGGCTGAACAGTTAACCACCTTGGTTCATGGAGGTAATTTAACTTTATGTCTATTTATGTTAAATGAATGCTTGTAAAATTTTTCTTTATTTTTGTTAACTGTAAAATGTATTTTTTTATGTAAACTGATTTGACGGCCTCCGTGGCGCAGTGGTATGCGCGGTGGATTTACAAGACGGAGGTCCTGGATTCGATCCCCGGCTGGGTCGATTGAGGTTTTCTTAATTGGTCCAGGTCTGGCTGGTGGGAGGCTGCGGCCGTGGCTAGTTACCACCGACAAAGACATACCGTATGTACGTTCCAAGCGATTTAGCGTTCCGGTACGATGTCGTGTAGAAACCGAAAGGGGTGTGGATATTCATCCTCCTCCTAACATGTTTGCCCGCTTCCATCTTAGACTCCATCATCACTGACCATCAGGTGTGATTGTAGTAATAAAAAAATGTATTTTTTAAACGGATTTTAATACGGAAATACACATGCCGTGTCTAATTAAATTTGATTGTACAGAGCCTTGTATTTGTATTTTTTTTTAGATTGTAATTATGTAAATACTGTGACAATCACTAGTGAACCAAATAAATAAATAAATAAAAATACTCTTTTGATGTGATGTATGGAGAAAGCCAAAGAGCCAGTTATGCTGTCTATACTTCCATCATCATCATCTTTATCAATCCATATTCGGCTCACTGCTGAGCTCAAGTCTCCTCTCAGTATGGTTGAGCCAGAATCGCTGGCCTAATGCAGATTGGCCGACTTCACACACGTGGAAAATTAAGAAAATTCAATCATGCAGGTGTGCATGCATCACGATGTTTTTCCTTCACCGTTTGAGATACGTGACATTTAATTTCTTAAAATGCACAGAACTGAAAAGTTGGAGGTGCATGCTGGACCGCATAGATGATACATTATATATCTGGACCGGATTCGAACTTACTCCCTCCGAATTGAAGGATAATCGTATCATATTATACTGAAAAATATATTAATGATTCCATTTTTATGAATACCTTATGAATACCTTACCTACTTACATTTTTTTTTATGTCCGATTAAAACTTTTTGACCACCAATTATGTACCTAAGTTACATATAAATTACTAGCTGACGTCGCGCGGTTTCACACGAGTGGTTTCCGTTTCCGTAGAAATACGGGAATAATATTAGCATATAGCTTTCCTTGTCAAATGGGCTATCTAAAACTGAAAGAATTTTTCAAATCGGACCAGTAGTTCCTGAGATTAGCGCGTTCAACCAAACAAACTCTTTAGCTTTATAATATTATTATAGACTAGCGGACGCCCGCGACTTCGTCCGCGTGAAAGTCGTTGTAAACTTTCAACTACCCCTACCCTAACCTACCTCTACCCTACCCCTACCCTACCCTATCCCAACCCTACCCCTACCCTACCCTACCCTGCCCCTGCCCTACCCTACCCTACCTCTACCCTACTCATTAAGGCTGCACTTTTTTATTTATTCCTCCCACCGCGAGTCGGGTCGAGCGCGGCAACCGTTACACAAAAATAATCCTTACAGCATGAATTAGTATTCACGCGCGATGGCTTAGCGTATTTCATGTATAACTTTGGTGTTTCTTTACCGATTTTTATGATTCTTTTTTTATTGAATAGGTAATAATGTTAACTTTCTTATTAGTGATGAGTGATGACTGTTATAAACATAAGAGTAGACAAATATAATTAGAAAGCTCCGAACTGCTAAGCTATCGGGAGTTACACGTGTTATTGTGAGTCAACCATAAAAGATAGACATATATATGCTGTTGTGTTTTTATAGATAATTTTAAGGAGAACATTTCCGTCATACATGATTTCTATGTAGCTTTAACCATTAAGGCTGTACACGCGACGGAATCTTGAAAAATTGAGTAACTTCTCCCGTTTTCTCAACATTTCTCTTCACTGCTCTGCTCCTATTGATGGTAGCGTAATGAAAAGTATACTATAACCTGCCCAGGAGTATGTTGAATAATTGTACCAAGTTTCGTTAAAATCCGTCCAGTAGTTTTTGTTTCTATAAAGAACATACAGACAGACAGACAGACAGACAAAAATTTTACTGATTGCATTTTTGGCATCAGTATCGATCACTAATCACCCCCTGATAGTTATTTTGGAAATATATTTCATGTACAGAATTGACCTCTCTACAGATTTATTATAAGTATAGATATCGTCGGTCTAGATGTGATAGCTCGTAAGTGCAAACTGACTAACTTTACAGGAGAGACAAGAAACATCTTTTAGGTATCACTAAAAGTCGTTTTATGCGACCAAAAACGTTTTTTAATGTACGTACTACAAGATATTTACGGGCTACCACCGGTAAAGCTGTTTGAAGCTTTCTGCATCAAAATCAATTTTTACCAAAAATTGTTAGTTACGAGGTATCACATCTTTTTATTTATTATTTATGTAGTATATATTATTTATTTTTTTAGTTGTAATATATTATGTAATACATATGTAAATTTTAATATTATATTTATGTATATATTATATTATATTTATTTATTTAATTATTTATATATATGTAATTACATATATTGTATTGCACCTTCCCGCTCTTTCTTCGCAAGTTCTCCCGTCAGGGGTTGCCTGGTAGAGATTACTTTTAGTAATAAGGCCGCCTTTGCATGCTAAGTTTAATTTATCTTTTTATTGTTTTATTTTATAACTAGCGGACGCCCGCGACTTCGTCCGCGTGAAAGTCGTTGTAAACTTTCAACTACCCCTACCCTACCACTACCCTACCCTTACCCTACCCTACCCCTGCCCTACATAGGGGTACCTACCCTACCCTACCCTACCCTACCCCTACCCTACACTACCCCTACCCTACCCTACCCTACCCCTACCCTACTAATTAAGGCTGCACTTCTTTATTTATTCCCCCCCCCCCCGCGAGTCGCGTCGAGCGCGGCAACCGTTACACAAAAATAATCCATATAGCATGAATTAGTATGCACGCGCGATGGCTTAGCGTATTTCTTGTATAACTTTGGTGTTTCTTTACCGATTTTTATGATTCTTTTTTTATTGAATAGGTAATAATGTTAACTTTTTTAGTTAGGGATGAGTGATGAGTGTTAGAAACATAAGAGTAGACAAATTTAATTAGAAAGCTCCGAACTGCTAAGCTATCGGGAGTTACACGTGCTATTGTGAGTCAACCATAAAAGATAGACATATATATGCTGTTGTGTTTTTATAGATCATTTTAAGGAGAACATTTCCGTCATACATGATTTCTATGTAGCTTTAACCATTAAGGCTGTACACGCAACGGAAACTTAAAAAATTGAGTAACTTCTCCCGTTTTCTCAACATTTCTCTTCACTGCTCTGCTCCTATTGATCGTAGCGTAATGAAAAGTATACTATAACCTGCCCAGGAGTATGACGAATAATTGTACCAAGTTTCGTTAAAATCCGTCTAGTAGTTTTTGTTTCTATAAAGAACATACAGACAGACAGACAGACAGACAGACAGACAGACAGACAGACAGACAGACAAAAATTTTACTGATTGCATTTTTGGCATGAGTATCGATCACTAATCACCCCCTGATAGTTATTTTGGAAATATATTTCATGTACAGAATTGACCTCTCTACAGATTTATTATAAGTATAGATTGTATTTTTGTGTGCAATAAAGTATTTCTTCTTCTTCTTCTTCACATCTAGACCGAGGATATAAATTATATTGAATACGTTGTTTGTTTACAGCGGAAGGTTTATCCATGGCGTTGAAAGCAACCGAAGCTATATACAGCAAAGACGTGAAGTCACTAGTGTCGTTGACTCAGAGCGACCTGCAGCAAGTCTTCGAGGGAGCCAGCATTGTCAACTTGTTGCTGTCGCCCGGTATCACGGTGTTAGAGCTGGGCTTGAGAGCGAAATGCTTCCCTACAGAAAGTGAGTTATAAAGACTGGAACTAGTCCGGCCGCTCAGAAATTGCGATATTGCCACCTGTCAATGTCACCTTTTTATATTTGTTAATTAATTGATTGCTAATAATTCTAGCCCAAAGTTAGTACGTTTATTGTAAATTGGCATATTTCTTAAATTTTTAATGTTATTACTCGTTATTAAGGTGAGATAAAAGATATTTAAATATCTTATTGACATGATATTTTCTCTCATTGACATTGACAAGTGTCAGAAACGCAATTTCTGAGCGGCCGTACTTTAGTAGTTTTTTTTGGAAAAGTTCTTTTACGCGCGGTCCATATAGGTTGTTTAAGGACTTTACAAATAGTGTCTGCAAACTCCATTTGTAAACAATGTACAGCTGTGTGGACCGGTTACATTACAGTAGAATGGACTGGCAGAAATCGCCATCAAATGAAAAAGCGTTATATAGTTTGTATTATATGTAGTGGTTGAGTTAGTCTTGAGATTTGAGTGAGCATTATGAACGAAATAATCTTTTGTTATGGTGTTGAATTAATTTCAAATTAATGTCTCTTTTCCAGGTGACGCTATGAGAATCATACAAGCTGGAGGTTTTTACATTAACCACCAAAGGATCAAGAAAATAGACGAAGTTATCACAGAATCTGCACACATACTGCCCAATCTAATTTCGCTTTTGAGAGTTGGCAAACGCAACTATTATATCGTAAAATGGCAAACATAATTACTATTTAAAATCCACCAATCTATGTTGAAACAGTGTTGTGGGTTTAAGAGGTGCCCTCACTTGGGAGCTCAGACCAATTACCTTCTACTGGACTTCATCATGATGAATGAATGAATGAATGAAATATACTTTATTGTACACCAAAAATAATAATAACAGGCAAGAAATTAACTTAAAAACTAATGTACAATTGGCTCATGATCTTCATTATCAGCCGATGGACGTCCACTGCTGGACATTGGTCTCTTGCATGGACTTCCAAACAAAACGGTCTCGAGCCGCCAGCATCCAGCGGCTCTCTACAACCCGCTTCATGTCATCGGTCCACCTAGTGGGTGGTCGACAAACACTGCGCTTTCCGGTACGGGGTCGCCATTCCAGCACCTTGGGACCCCAACGTCCATCGGCTCTTCGATACTGGACTAGTATCACACTCAAACTAACCAAAAATATTGTGTCGTTTTTTTGAGGTGGTTTGAGGTTTTGACGAAATAAACTCACACATCGAAAATATTTAACACTAATAAATATATCTTGTCTTTACACTACACATAACTGTAAATTATAAATCGTACACACACGTGTAATTTTAACACAATGAAACATCGATTATATAGACTTGTTTATATAGATTGTATGAACAAGTTGTTAGATCATGGCCTATATAGTTTTGACAGAGAGGTAACCTCATATTAGTACATTATGACATAAGTGCGGAATGTTGAAAATTACAGCCGAGGCGATATTGCAGCTCGAGCCGCAAGGCGAGAGCTATAGTAAGGAAGCAGAGGCTGTAATTATCTAAGCTCACGTATGTCATACGTTTTATAACACATTTGCGACTAAACACATTTTCTGAATATGAATTTGCATCTTTGCCTGTTTTCCATAAGATGACATTTTGATACGCTTGTCACTTTTGCTAAGATAGCGAAGGTTTTTTTTTAGAAAAATTCGCCAAAAACAGCCGGTATTACTAAAAAGTAAATTAATATTTTTGTGTTCCTGTTAATTATAAATGGTTGTCATTTATTATTAAAACGAAACAATAAATGTTTATTAACTATATTTCATCTCACAAAGTTAATTCTTAAATGGTGAGCACTTTTCTGACATAATAACTCTTTGTTAAGATTTAAAAAAGTACCGTTCGTTTTTAGACGGATGATAAAGGTTTTATATTACATTACGGCACATGTGCGTAAATAGATACATTACGATATTGAAATTGGTGATATAAGAGACACTTTACGAGCAAATGTTGTTATAAAACATATTTACTCAGGAGGTACCTAACTTCTAGCGAGGCAAGTCATATAGAAGGTAGTTTGTCTGAGCTTGGGAGAGATGCCATTGTGTTTTGCAAATAAAATAAAATACAATATAAATGTTTTGGTTTTTAATTTTATTATTACTTACAACAGAAGCTTGTATACTTGCAGTATAATAATTAATAAAATGCATATCACATAAAACATCGTAAACACTACATAACATACGTTAGCCTAGTTCAATATTCACTGCAACAGCGTGGCCGATACAGCTAATGCACTGTTAACACGAGTTACGAGGTCCATATTGACCTCGTACCGCAGCGAACGTGTTAAGTCGTAAATATTAAAAAAATATGGCTACTAGTTATACGTTTGTGCACTGCCCCGAATCTCCTAATATCACAAGGATTTACTGCAACATATTGCATCTAAAATTGTACAAAAACATTATAAAGCACGAACTATATAAATCGATCGCATAAAAAGCTAAATTGACTCAATCTGATATGTCCTTAAGGAATAATGATATTGATTAGACAAAGAAAAAATAGCACTCGACGAATGTAAACATTGATTAGCGTTAATTTAAAATTACTATACAATAATATTAATAAATGTGATCAATAGTACAAAAAAATAAATATGTCATCTGCAAAGTAAAATAAAACAAATTGTACAATACTAATGTACTCGCGTTATGTAAAAGTTCGGAAGCGATCTATTTAGTATCTAGCGTACATTACATAGAGGGCATCAGTCTTGCTCCGTCCCTAAGCGTCCGAGCGAGCGAATCGTAACGCTAGCCACTCACCTTCCGATAAACTCACATGCCTGCAGCGCTAACGATTTGACGTCCAGTAAAACTAATTGATGATGACTGTGATGAACTGATGTGCATTAGGAATGTTATGGATATGAAATTACGGATACGGATTGAATATGGGTAGGAATGATTATTATACCAGATACGGATACGGATACGAAATTATCCGGTAGTTTCGGATAATTTCGGTTACGGTTACTACATTTATAACGAATTTCAAAGTAAAATACCAATAGGAATTCGATAAATTCCGTAACACAACACTTTTGTTTGAAGTTTTCAAACCATTCGTCAATGTAAAATTGCTAGTTAGATACAATTACAAGTCAGTCATAAAGTATGTTATGACAACAGAGGGCCTAGTGACAGTTTGATACTGTTACTATCGCGTTAGCGTAAACACGAATTTCTAAGGAATTGAAACAGCGCCATCTAGTGGCACTACTGCACAACTGTTTCAATTCCATATAAATACGCGTTTACGTCGACGCGATAGTTACAGTATGAAAATATTGAAAACTCCCACTAGGCACACAGAAGAAAACAAACAATGCACGCGGCTTGTGTGTCGGCTGCTCCAGGCCGATGACATCATGCAGATCGCGACCAACACACGATCAGTTTTATCAGACGTCAAGCCGTTAGCGCTGCAGGTATGGGTTTATCGGATGGCATGTGGCTGGCATTAGAGGAATTGCTTCCAATACCGCGCCGACGGAAAATGCTTCCGTGTGTTTTCACATTATACGACATACTACTAATTCCTGTATTATGTAGAAAAGCTTTCGTTAGTCAAGATATCGACATCATAAGATGATATTTTTTAATTAATAATTTAGTTGACTGATACAGAAATCTGTTCATAAAATAATAAAAATTCTGAGAGGGAGGGAGAGAGAAAAATTCGTCTCTCAAAATACATGCGGTAAAATATTTCAAGTTCCCGGAACTCAATAATATGATAAAAAATAGTGTGCATTCAGGACCATATACTGATGCTACAGACCTTTAGTTTTAACTGTACAAACTGTACAGTTAATATGTCTGTGTGTAGACAACATTAAAGACTGTAATTTGGATTACATAAAACTGTACAGTTAAAACTGAAGGTCTGTAGCTCTCATAATGAATATTATGTGAGCTAGCCTTACGTATCGAATAACGTGAAAACACTTCACAGTGAGCAGTGGACGCGAGAATCAGTACTTCGGACTCCTGTACAGCTAACATGCGACCAACGACATAACTTGAGAAATAGACAACCGCAACCGGAAGTACCGCTATCTCATTCATTGCATTGCAGTCGAAAGAGATGAATAATGGGATAACTCCGCTGCCATTTCGACATTTTGTCTGTTTTTTTTTATCAGGAGACATGTCGTTGGTTGCACGCTAGGCCTACTGTAATACTAAAAGGCGGTTTGGACTAGAGGTCGGTGCTCTCGGACGCGGGCGCGACGGGGGGCGGCGGCGCGGGCACCAGCGGGCGCGGGGGGCGCGCGGGCTGCGGGCGGGGGGACTTCGGTCCCTCTGTGATGTTGCCTTCAGACTGCGACAACTGCCTGCTCGCATTAGTAAGGCTTTTGGGTTCATCGAGCTCTGCGTCTTTGCCGCCCGAGCTATGCGTCCGCTGCACTGTACCCCGAGTTGTATCCTCATCGGACGCACCCACTTGGATGACTGTAGGGTGCTGTTTATCCACAGTGTATATATGGGTGCGTTCGAGAACTGTCGGAGCGATGTCTGAGGCGTCAGTCAGCGAGCTGCGTTGTCCCCTAAAGCTTTGCGGGCGCAGTGTTGCGGGGCGTTCCGGTACGGCCGGTTTGTTGCGGAGCTGCACCTCGGTGTCTTCAGATGTCGGCAGGATGGTACGCGGCGCGGCGATCGGCCGCGGCGGCGGATTGCTCACCGGCTTTGACACCTGTCGTACACATCTGTCGGACTTCTCCGCGCCTAACGACGCCGGCCCGCTAGTACTATCGCCCACTATCTTAATTCTACCCACGATTCCGCTTTGAGCGGTCACGTTTTTGACTATCAGCGTCTGTTCCATCCTGTTCTCCATCGCCCTCAGGCTGTCGAACTTATCCTTTTCGAACTCTAAACTCTGTCTGCGTATGTCTGAGAGGTTCTCGCGACTGCCACTTCTGGCCTCTTCTTTGATCGCTTTCCGCTGGTTGTACGTCGATCGGTTGATGGTCTGTACGCCGGATATGATTTTCCCGGTTTCGGACATAACTGGCCGAGGGGGCTTCGCCGGCTTTTCCGGCTCTTTTGAAGAAATCTGTTGTTCTCGGGGGGGTTCTGTGACTTGAATTTGAGCTTCCTTTTTGTTCTTGTCGGGCGTGATGTTAGGCGGCACGGGCGCCTTGTTCTTTCTCCGCGTGACCGGTTTGGGACTGCCGTGGGGAGGACTAGATTGGTCGGACAGGGAGCTGTTGGATTGGGCTTTCTTGATGTCGTTGTCTAACAGTATGAGGCTGGTGTCGTGGCTGTTGCTCCGGGAATGTCTGCCGGGCGGGTCGGCCGGCCGCAGCGCGGGCTGGTGGTTGTAGCTGAACATGGACTTGCTCATGCTGCTGTAGTCGCCGTTCGCCTCCTGGCTGAGCGCCGCCGTCTGGTTGTAGCCCTGGACGAAGGTCGGGATGAACCCGTAGTCGTTCTGGTCCGGCAGCAGGTCCTCTTTGGTGAACGAGATGAAGAAGTTGACGTCGTCCTTGAAGAACCAGTCGGCGTGCTTGATGAGCAGCTCCACGCCGCAGTTGACGGCGGTGGTGATGTTCATGTCGAAGGTGCTCTCGTCGGCCGCCCACAGCAGGTTGGGCGCGATGACGATGGCCAAGTTGGAGGGGGTCATTTTGTTTGTGCTTTGATTTTGCGTCAAGGCAGACAAAAATTTGATGAGGTACCTAAGATTTTGGAAGTTCGCGTCGGGCAGGAGGTGGATGGCTTCCCAGAGGGCGTTGAGTCGCGTTTGCTCCGACGGCTGCTTGGACGCCAGGATGAAGTTCTCGTAGAGGCGGAAGGTGAGCAGCGGCTCGGGCAGCTCGCGCAGGTAGGACTTGAGCACGGACGCCACCACGTGCATGTCCCGGTAGTCGGTGGGCAGCGGGACGCTGAACAGGCCTGCGTCTAGGGACAGCTTCATCCGGCGCACTTTCGAGGTACCTGAGGAGCAGACTTGTTCTGTTATTTTTTATACCAGGGCGCATTAAACTCATATAATGGTACTCTAGGAAAGCAAGAGTATAATCGTGGTGTGGCTGTCGTGAACACATGTTTGTTTTATGTATCTCTCAGTAGCGAAGCGTGATTTGAAGGGGCCCTGTATCAAAATTAGTTGAAGGGCCCAAATGAAAGGTAAATTTCTAACAAAAGAAACAAAAATGCTCTCTTAAAATAAATATAACTATGACATTTTAACCTCTGAAGTATGTTTCCAACCTTTAGGTTCTCGCTTAACCCGAAAAGAAAAAAAGAGATTGCTTTTTTTACGTTTGTCATTTCTAGAGTGCAACTCTAAAGGCAGTATTTTTAATTCTCTCTCAATCACTCAGTTCCTCGTGCAGGTAACCCAGCGGGTCAAAGATTTCATACTCTAAAATCACTTGCGCCTCAGAACTGAGGTGAAGTGGTTAATTGTCTTCATTTCATTTAGTCGCATACAACGAAAGTTATATAACCCAATATTACCTAAATATTCCCTACAATGGCGAGTTGTGTGTTCACGAAGTGTAAAAACTACCATTCATACATAAATATATAATGTAAGCAAATCCAAAATTGTGCATGTGTGCGCTTAATGGAGTAGTTAAATTGGGTGATTTTGTAAGCCCATAATTTTTACCCGTTTTCTAATTTGCTTTCTACAGTTCTGGACTGAGCTTGTTTTGTTTCTTTTCAGTTTTTTTATACTTTATGCAGTCGGGTTTTTTATTTCTTTAATTAATTTATTTATTTTAACATAATAATCTCACTAGAACGGCAGCAAGTTCTATATTAGAAAGGGTATCCAAAGCTGCTTTAGTAGGATCATACCAAATTTTTCTAGACAAGAGAACACAAGCGGAGAAGAGAAGTGTTAGTTAACTGTCAAGGACGTCCTTAACCCTACACCATCGGTCACAAGTCCGGGGATCTGCTCGGGTTTTTCTCTCTGCCACACGATGGACCCCAAGATATTTCGTCTCTGTACAAAATCTTTGGTCTCAACACTCACCGCCAGCGATCCTGAAGAGTCCCTCCTCGTTGAGCGCCAGCTCGTGCAGCGTGCACACGCACAGCTCCACGGGGAAGGCGATGGTGCGCGCCGTGACGCGAAGGTGCTCCTCCAACGGGTAGCCGAACACGGGCTTCACCGAGCTGTCGTCTGAAACAAATACCAAAAACGCTTAGACACACTACAGCCATTCATCATCAATAACAACCCTTCGGCTTACTGTTGAGCACGAGTCTTTTCTCAGAATGAGAGGGGTTAGGTCCACTACGCTGGGCTAATGCGGATTGGCATACTTGTTAAGTCTGCCAATCCGCATTGGCAGACTTAACAAGTATGCCAGTTGTTTTTGAGTTAAATCGTAATCATCATTAACAACCCATATCCGGTTCACTTTTGAGCACGAGTCTCCTCCAGAGAAGAAATACTTTATAGCACACAAAAACACATAAAACCTTAAAAATCGGAATGAAATCAAAATGAGAGAGGTTAGGCCTTAGTCCACCACGCTGGCCCAATGCGGAGTGGCAGACTTCACACACGTAGGGAATTAAGAAAATTCTCAGGTATGCAGATTTCTTCACGATGATTTTCCTTCACCATTTGAGACACGTGATTTTTAATTTCTTAAAATGCACACAACTGAAAAGTTGGAGGTGCATGCTTTACATTCGTACCCCGCGGAAATCGGAGGCAGGAGCATATCGGAGGCAGAGAGATATATTATCACTGCTCTCTTAGAAGCCGTACAGACTACTTTAGTATTTCAGTCGAGTACAAACGATTACTGGGCGGTAAATTAAAAAATTGTTCATACTCGACTAAAATACTAAGTAGTCCGCACTAGGCATTTCAGATAGATCCATTACATTATTGAAGTGAAACTTATTTACGCCCAGTTGACTTAGAAACTGGTGAATGCGTGACGCGAGCGTTACGAATAGTGCGACCGGTCTTGGCGAACGGATGTTGAGAGGGAGACATAAATTAGGGTCATTCCACGTCAAATCGACCAATAGTTGGACTCGACCCCTTTCGATTTGGATAAATTTTGGTCAGAAGTTTTCTTTTATCCTATAACGAAGTTCTGCCGAAGAAAAAAAATTAAAAATTTTTTTTTCAAAAGTTATGCAAAATCCAAAATTTCACTATTTTCCATATTTTTTAAATTTATGTTTTAAAAATCTCGAAAACTATTGCAATTAAAAAAATCGATTATGGTAAACTTCAAAGGGGATACTTGGGGCTATTAAAAAAAAAAATTTCCAAAAAAAAATTTTTAAAAATCTCCAATTTGTGAAATTTTGAATTTTTGAAAATTGTCAAAATAGACCGTCGACAATAAATTTTTGGCTCAAATTTTTTTGTGTACTACCTTGTACCAATCTTAAAAGATCCTGAAATTTTTGGAACTGTGTTTTTTGTTTTTTCAAAAATATGAATTTTTGAAATTTGTTAAAAAAAAATTTCTTAATTTTTTTTTTTTAATCAGTTTGGCGAATCGCGTAATTTTGATATTTTGAACAGTTGAAATTTCATTTAGTGGCATAATGATGAGAAAAAAAACATTCACTAATGTGAAGATAGAAAGAGAAGCATTTACGTTTCTTATTTTACTGTAGGAGCAAAAGAGAGAAGTTTTTCTTCAGTCATATAGTCTAATACACTCATAGCTATTTTGTTAGGTCCTCAGAACTTGATATGTTATATGCCATACATTAATCTTACAATAGCTGCTATCTACCTCAATCAACTAGTGATAGCAGCCTCATCTTCCGCGACTCCAATGTCTCTTACAGAGACAGACTCCAAAAATTCTTTGCAGTTTTGTAGCCCACAATGACAGGATCCCAATTTTTTTACGTCACTACGCTGTGGGTCCCAGCCACGGTCACGGCTCGAGGTCAGAGTCTCAGAGTAAACACCCCTAAAGAGTCTTCCCTTTGTTATCATACATAATGCGGGCGAAGAATCAATATGTTATTTGCCTATAGTTTGTGAGGCGTTTAAATACTTATTTCGTGTATTATACTTATACGTGTTTGCTTATTTCTGTTAGTCACTAGGGCCCGCATGCGAGTCTTACAGTGGAAGTCATTGATGTTGTAGGGGCACCCCCAGGGGATCATTCAGTCGCTGAGTGTCGATTTAACCTCTACCTTGTTTGAGAATTTGACACTCAGCGGGTGAATGATCTCCTGGGGGTGCCCCTACAACGTCTATGAATTCCACTGTTAGGAAACAATGTCTATGCAACTCATGAAAAACATTTGAAAACCAATTTTATTAGATAATTAATTAAGCTTTTAATCATGATGCAGGATTTACAACCAGTTTGCTACTGGTCACTACCATTTTTTTTTTCATCTTTTACAAGTTAGCCCTTGACTACAATCTCACTTGCTGGTAAGTGATGATGCAGTCTAAGATGGAAGCGGGCTATTTTGTTAGGAGGAGGATGAAAATCCACACCCCTTTTCGGTTTCTACACGACATCGTACAGGAAACTAAATCGCTTGCCGGTAGGGTGGTAACTAGCCACGGCACAAGCCTCCCACCAGCCAGACCTAGACCAATTAAAAAAATCTCAATCAGCCCAGCCGGGGACCGAACCCAGGACCTCCGTTTTGTAAATCCACCGCGCATACCACTGTGCCACGGAGGCCGTCAAAAAAGACAAAATTTCTAAAAAGACTGTGAAGTTATACTTATGTTTACCGTTTCCCAACTGTGTTTTAGAAAACCCCTAAACACCTTTTCTAGACTAATGAAAATGCATCCTAATGATTGTTTAATTACACGCGGCTATTTACAACCTTGATAATTTATTATGAGTCACGCATGTCTGATAATAATATAAATTAATTTAACTGATAAAAATAATAATATTAATATAATTAATAAATACTTATACAATTCTAGAACTGATTCTGTGACCTTAATTTTCAGAATAGATAAATAGTACAACATTAGTTATATTTCTGGTGTGAAACCAAACAATAGTAATAATTATGTATTTACTAGCTGACCACCTGCGTGGTTCCCGTTCCCGTAGGAATACGGGGATAATATATAGCCTTCATCAATAAATGGACTATTTAACACTGAAATAATTTTTCAAATCGGGCCAGTAGTTACTGTTAGAAGGCTGGTTTACAAAATGTGGTACCTTAAATATAATTAGACCCTGATCCTTCCTACCATAATAATGTATGAACATTTAAATATATTATCTAAAACTGTCAAACCTGGGTCTAAAGGCGCTACTATGGGATTAATAGTCAAATAAGCGCTTGACTGCGATCTCAGCTGATGTTATTTTTTTCTTTATTCTTTCCCATGGGGGAAAAGGCAAAGGTACATTAAAAGGTAATAACACCGTAAAGCCAATCAGCTGATGTTAAATGACGATGTAGTTTATGATTACCAAACGGTTTTTTATCACCAACTTCGGTACAAACCTAGAGGTGCCTAGAGCTTCCAAAATGATTCATTTCCAATTACATATTATGATTAAACCGGTTTGATAAAATTATTAAATTATGTATGTTAGATGTTAAAAGAATCTGATGTCTTAACAAGTAGGTACTTTCTAAAAATGAACATGTTTTTTGTATTGACGATTTTCATCCAAAAAGAATATCTAAATCATTTAAAAGAAGAACATACACCAACAAGTATCAAGATTAATCAACTCGAGTGTCCAACATCTAAATTATTGCAACATCTTGATTAAAGCTTACGCGTAACCGTCTCTATTGAGATTAATTAATGCGAAAGCCACGCGCTTCTTGAACCTCAATTATGTGAGTGTAAAGTAATTTTAAAGTTGCTTAATTTTGAATTATTTTTGCGCTGCAAAAAGAGAAGCTCAAGTATATACTAATTGGATTTGGGTCCGGATTTTATTTTATTTTTGATTTACAATACAAGATCGTATCCGGGGTTCTATTTTCAGCTCCAGTCTAGCCTGCAATAGTCGTAGATGGACTATACTACATAAATCGCTCAACAACTATATGACATTAATTGTATTGATATACTAGTACAGCTGCTTGGTAGAAGGTTCAGCCCTGAGTTGGGAAGTGGGTTACACACCCGTGCCTCGGCGAGCACGTTACGCCACTGGTTTCGGTCATTATCATTAACAAAATGTCCTAAAATACTGATTGATATGTGTACCAAATTTCAATTAGATTGGTCCAGTACATTAGGAGAAAACAGACAGACCTTAAAATGTGCGCGAGGGAGATTATAAGGGTTCCATTTCTGTACTACGTACATTTGGAATCCTAAAAAGTGTCAACTAGCCTACTGAATGTCTACTCACTAATGAACCTCTCCAGCTCGGGCACCGTGTCCTGCAGCGAGTGCAGCGCGGACTCGTGGTAGGCGCGCTGCAGCTTCACGTACTGCAGCAGCGTGTGCGCCAGCTGCGCCTCCTTGGCGACCAGCGCGTACATGTCCGCCGCGAGCGCGTCGCGCGCCGCCTCCACCCTGTTGCCCGCCTCCTCCAGCTCCTCCTTCGCCGCGCTGTACTTCGCCGGGTATTCGTCTTTTTGACGCTCTAGATTCTGCGGAGGAAACATTCCTTTATTGTCTAAGTGTTCCCATACAAGGGAGATTACCCTTTGAAACATTTAAAAGGCTCTGAGCCCTTGTTTACGACCCGATCATGACCCTATGTTGGCAGTCGATCGATGCTTTGAAGTTTTAACTCCTTGCTGCGTGGCAACCACAAACGAAAACGCTTAAAACTAGAAGCGGCGTTTTGTGGCGGCTAATAAACATGAAATACATATCTGAAAAGTTCAGAAAAGAGTTCGGTGGCTGCTTTTTGTGGGGATTATAAAAACTGTCTCTATAGAATCGATGTTAAATAGTTGTAATCGTGTTCGTCCGTTAAAGAGCTCCGTAAAAATGCCTTTTTGTGTTATTGAATTGTGTAAAAAACGGGAAAAACCTACTAGTTTAGTATAATATATAAACCAAATCTAAGCTCATTTTCCTCAGAAAATGACAGACAATTTTGTTCGTGACTATGAGTGGTCCTTCTATAATTGGTCTGAGCCTAACACTAACTTAACATATTAACAAAAACATGAAACATACTCAAAAGAGTAAAAAAACAACAAAAAGTAAAGAGCCCAGATTTAATATGGAGAGGTCGTGAGACTCATTTGGGTTCGCACACCCTCCTGACACCTTGGTCTTTATTTATAGTAAAAATTCAAAGTCAAAATTCTCGTTCGTTTACTGGTGGTTCTCAGAGGATAAACTTAATCCAGCTTATTCAACAATTTCGTAGTACGTTTTACATAGCAACTTTATATTAATAGATATATAAATTACGTGTCACATTGTTTGTGCTCGATGGACTCTTAACCAATTTTAATCACACCATGTGCAGTTTGATCCAACTTGACAGATAGGATAATTTAGGGTAGGGGAAGGAAATTATAAAGCTTGACCAGGTCCACTAGTAGATCATATAAAAACATTTTACTATAATATTTGTAGCTTCGTGATTCGTATAGTTATTCTAAGAAATATTTTATGTCTAAAATGAATTCAGTGGCTTTCATTTTCTGAAAACGATCGAGTTAGTGAGTCGCCCATTTTATAAAATAAATGTATTAATTATTCATACACATAACACATCCTGTATAGATCTGTATACTTATTGTTTTATTCGCACTAATATGTTTTACTGATAACAACGGGATAAAGGGCGCCATGACGACGCCACCATATACCTAACTAATATCAAACTGAACATTCTATGTTCAGTTTGATATTAGTTAGGTATATGGATAAAATGAACATTTAGTTTAAGGCACCGATTTTAAGAGTGCATTTTCAAAAATTTGCGAATTTGAAGATAATATATTCAGTGGCGTGCACAAGGTTTTTAACTAAGGAGCGCTCAATACGTACAAATTGTACAAAATGGAAAATTCCATTCCACCTTCAATACAGGTACGTAATGAATCCTTAGGGTATGCATTGCGTTTATGTATCTATGAAAAGCACGCCTCTGGATATATTATAATATTTGACTAATATACGAATAACTATCACTATCAGTTGTTTATATTAATGACTGCCGAGTATGGGTCACAACTTTCTAGCTTCGGGTTGAGAAACTATCCCTAAGAAATAAAATAAAATAAAAAATAGTAGGGAGTTGAAAGTTTGTATAGAAAGTCCTTCATTTTTAGAGTTTATTTGTTCATAAATCATAAAAAATAGGAAATGTAATGTGAATCAATAATTTTTAAAATTCAACCCCTAAAGTACGCGGAGGTAAGGATGCTGATTATTATGAGCCAACTTTTATATGAAAGGTCGATGATTATCTATTATGTATGTACTATGTATTAACACAGTAGGTACATAATAGATTGCTACAATTATGATTGTAGCCCGACATTAATTAGTGTTAAGATAAATATAATTACAGCTTGCTTCTTAATTGAAACACATTTGAAGAGAGATTATAATAATGACTGTTTAAGGATTAGATACATAAAGATATTATTTATTTTTACAACTAGGTAAATAAATTGATATTTTATTATTTATTTAAATATCTTTACTGCAACAAACAAATTTGTTTTGTTTATCAAATCAAATAAACAAAACACTTTATAGCTACTAATTAATGAATCTATATTTGGTTACAATAGTGGTTTAGTTGTTTATTGGTTTTATTATTACTATTATATCATATTCATATTTATTTTGTTTAAAACAATATTATTGCATTTTTTATTTTATCAGATGTTGGTGGATGTTTTGAAATTGTTGATCGAAGAATCATAAGATAATATTAGTAAGTAGATGTGTGTTATCTGTCATGTTGTCTGTTGACAACCTTCATTGTTATGTAAAACTAGCGGGCGCCCGCGATTTCATCCGCCCTTAGACCTCCATAATCCGGCCCTGTCGCAAAATTTGTTCATAGCAGACATCTACTATCTATAAACTGCCTATTACTTCTACCAAATTTTATTATTCATTCATTCATTTCATCTTTGTCAAGCAGTTTTTAAGAGTGACCTTTCGCTTTTTAATATTTAGAATTAGATAATCAATAAAATAATAAGGGAATCTGATATCTGGTATATTAAAATAAATGTTTTGCATGCAAAACAAGTCAAATTAAGCAAAAAAAAGTATAAGGGTTGACTGGTACTCTAAATGTTTTAGGTTTTATTTTAGCCCTTAGCACTAAGCTAACCTATACTAATATTGTAATGAATAAGGGTTTGTTTGATTAAAAACCTATTTACTGGAACCACCAGTTTTTATGTATGGAAACATATTTGTTGGATATGATGACTAAACTCATGAGAAGTTACATAGACTGAATTACAAGGGGGAGGGAAGGGGAAAGATTAAGTGGAAATAAATTTGTATGAAAGTCTGCTTTTTAAAATTTTCAATAGCCTAAAAAGGTAAATGTGTTTTGCGTTCACACCAGATTGGCTGGTGGGAGGCTTCGGCCGTGGCTAGTTACCACTCTATCGACAATGACGTACCGCCAAGCGATTTAGCGTTCCGGTAGGATGTCGTGTAGATACCAAAAGCGATGAGGATTTCATCCTAGTTTTAACAACTTAGCCCGCTTCCATCTTTGTTTGCATCATCACTTGTGATCATCATCATCATCAGGTGAGGTTGTAGTCAAGGGCTAACTTGTAGAGAATAAAAAAAATTTAAAAAAAAGATAGTAGATTAATAGGGTAATAGTATCCTTATTTCCTTTTGTGACATAAATATTTCCAATAACAATTTATTCTGTAAGTCAGTGCCTACTAATTTATCTACAACACTAATGGACATTTCAATTATTGAATTATTAGTAATATCTTAAAGAAATTAGAGTGAATATTTATATCAGGTATCCCTTATTAATTTTTAAAATGTAAAACAAGTGATAAATGTACCTAAGCATTTAATTAATTTCATTTAAAAAATTATAATTTTACATTTTTGATGGCCTCCGTGGCGCAGTGGTATGCGCGGTGGATTTACAAAGCGGAGGTCCTGGGTTCGATCCCCGGCTGGGCAGATTGAGATTTTCTTAATTAGTCCAGGTCTGGCTGGTGGGAGGCTTCGGCCGTGGCTAGGTACCACCCTACAGGCAAAGACGTACCACCAAGAAATTTAGCGTTCCGGTACAATGCCCTGTAGAAACCTAAAAGGGGTGTGGATTTTTATCCTCCTCCTAACAAGTTAGCCCGCTTCTATCTTAGACTGCATTATCACTTACCATCAGGTGAGATTGTGAAAGAAAAAAAAGCATACTTGAAATGATCATTAAAGCATTTCTTAAAAATAAACCAAAGACATACTATGTTGTTACCTACTTGTTACAAGGATTGTAGAGCTTTTATTAAGGAATTATTAAGTATATAAGCTTTTACATAATACACATACAGATTGTATTTTAGTAATACTATTTCATTATTTTTATCCAAGCCACGAACCACTCTTTATCATCCTTCGAAAATTGAAATTAATAATCATATTAATCACACCGGACCTTCAGTACATTTTGTACATTATTGTTATTCAATGTTTAAATGCTATATACTAGTTATATTATTATTCAATCTGGGGCGGGTTACTAGTTATAATATATAGCATTTAAACATTCTGATTTAGATAAAAGAATAACATTATTTATACATCCTTTCTGCATTTAATACTGTATCAGAATGATATCAGTTGATAGTGAATAAGTTGATGCCTTTGTCATTTTTTATGTACAATATCAAGATAAATATATATCTGTCTGTTTTTAGAAGGAATATTATGTTTTGATTTGATAAAGAAAAATATATTTTTAACCATCAAAGTTCTGTAATCTGAATTGAGTAAAACGTGAATATTATCAATTTGGATTGATTTTAAATTAAATTGAAATTAATACTTTTTTTTTAAACTAAAAACATTATTATTTTTTATAATTTAAAAAAAAATGTGCATTTGATCTACTTTAAAAAATGGACACCAAGAAAAATTCTAAATTAATTTTAGTTAATAAAGCTGAAGAGTTTGTTTGTTTGTTTGATTGAACAATAGATTATTAATCTTAGGAACTACTGGTCCGATTTGAAAAATTCTTTCAGTGTTAGATAGCCCATTTATCGAGGAAGGCTATAGGCTGTATTTTATCGCCATGTTTCTACGGGAACGGGAACCACGCGGGTAAAACTGCGCGGCGTCTACTAGTTTTAGTTAATAAAGCTGGTTTAAAATATGCACCTTGTACAGAATAAAAATAAAATACAATATTAACTTGAATTTTCACATATTTGAGGGTCCTTAACATATGAGCAGCAGTTTTAAAAAAGTTAACAAAAATGATGTCAGTATTCAAGCATTTTGTTATTGACTATTTTACATTTTAATTGTGCTTGCAGTTTGGATGGCGTAAAAGTGAATGTAAATGCACAGTAGGAATATGAATTACGACAAAAAAGTTCAAATAGTTATTCTGTTTGTCCAGTCTATACTATATAATGAATTTGGCATGACAATAAATTTTATCAAGTGCAATTATTGCTCAAATTAATCAAACCTCTGTTAAGTGTAGTATGACATAAAATCTAGATTTAAATAACTTCATACTATAATTTTATCCTGAGACATTGTTAACTAGAGTTGAGTGTTTAAGGTCACATTTATTAATGTTGTATTTCACAAGGATTTGCATCAACTGATTTTGCATGAGATGTTAGATGGCCTGAGTAATCTCATTTAGTATAAATAGTCCTATAAAAATGTAGTCATTTTTACTGTATTATTTTTTTTAATTTGTTTGTTTTGGCTAATTTCTGAAACAGCTGGAACAGTTTTGATGGGACTTTGGACTGACAGATTATATAAAGGATATACATATAAAGTATAACTAATATTGGCTACAGGATTCCACAGGATCTTAATCTATACTTATTATAAATCTGTAGAGAGGTCAATTCTGTAAATGATATATAATTTCTTATTAGGCTAATGGCTAATAAGAAAGGCTTATTATCTTATTTTTTTTTTAAATTTTAAATCTAATAATACTCTTTGGCAGGCTTAAATATAAATACTCACATTAAATCTACTGAGTGCAGATTCTTTTTCACTGATCAGTCTACTTAGATGTTGTTTCGCTTTCTTTATAGCTGGAAGGTCATGATCACTTATTGCAGCTAGCGGAGCACACACAAGCTGTTCCACTTTCAGTTCATGCTCAGCTATCTCATTCGCAAGGAACTTTTCGGTTTTTCCTTAAAGGAAAATATTAAATTTATAATGCAATACTGTGTAATGTGCAATAATAATCATCTATATTTATAATAAAACTGTAACAGTTGCAGTTATGGACATCAGGGAAAAAGTAATTTGTAAAAAACACATGCAACACATTTTCCAGGATAAATATTGCATGGAGCAGTGCTTAATCTTGTAGTTTTTAACATAATATATACAAGTGTGTCAGAGCTTAATATTGTAAATTAAAAATAACATACTTTCAAAAATAGTAATTTTTGTTTAATCTATAATATTTGTCTCTGGCACTTCTACAGTTTCAAACAAATATATGTCTAAATAATAAATGCTCAAACTCAATAATTAGGAGTATGGAAAATATATTTTGCAACTTTACTTTCTATAACTTTAATCTTACATTGCAGTTTGTCTGGAGGAGATTGCTATTAGCAATAAGACCGCCTTTGTGCATTTTTATACTTATTTTATGTGCAATAAAGAATGTATCTATCTATCTATCTATTTACTTCATTAAAAATATACATTACTTACCACATTCATGCAAAATGTATTTTAAAATACTATCATCATCATCAAAATTACTAGCTTCACACATAGATAGCCCCAGGAGATATTCTGGCAGTTTCTTTAATCTTTTCTCCCTCGCTGCAGGGTCCTGACCTTGTGTGTTGCCAGCGCCAGTGGCTAATCTCTTGCTGACTAGTTGTAAGGCATTGCGTAGGTGTTCCACTTTTTTGTCTGCAGTTTGGAGCTCGTCTGTGAGTCCTTCGCCCTTCCCCGACCTGGCCATCACAACAATATTTTTATTATTATATGGAAACTTCATTAATAAGGGTAAAATTGCCTAATAAAACTGTCGCAATATTTTCAACACAAAAACAAACTGTACACTGAATCTACATTTCTCAAGTGCTTGTCTTGTAATTTATCTAAGCGATACCGCAGTTAAACATGCCTACACAATTCACAAAGGAGTCAAAATCTTATCTCTTCTGTGATAATACAAGTACCTCGAGAAGGTTTGGTCGGCGAGTTGTTTCACCTTGTAGAACTGCTTCTTCATTTTGTCAAATAAGTTTCTATTAAATTATTTAACGTTACAAGGTCATTGGACTCGGTCAATAACAATAAAACGATCAAGAACTCTCGCCGAAAAGAACGTAACGAAACTAATGTCAGCACGTCAATGAGATCATCTTCGCCCTATGAACGATAGAAACACACCGCCTAACACACAATCACTTTCCAATAAGGCACTACATTTCAAATTTCACTCTGATTTAAAACCGAATTATAATAATCCTAATTTTATTCTAAACTTCTACATACACAAATCGCAATGAATCAGAAAAATAAAATAAACTTCCGTCTCTGAAAATAAAAAACACAGACAGTAGAACAAAGCGAAATCCACAGACTAAATTATTATTTTGAAGTGCTATCACTTACAGCCATAGAGGAATTATTAATGGTCGAAGCATCTAGCACCTATTCTACCCTCAGACTAAATACATAAGGACTAGTATCGCACCCAAATTCACGAAAAAAATTTTCTGCCATTTTCTAAGGAAAACGACCTTAGATTTCATACGTATATTATACTAAACTAGCAGTTTTTGTTCGTTTTTTACACCATTTAAGTATACAAAAAGGTATTTTTACGGAGGTTTTTAACCGACGGACACGATTGTAAACTATGAAACATCGATTCTATAGAGACAGTGTTTATAATGGCATAAGATCGTTGATCATATACTTTGGCAGAAAAATAATGTATTGCGAGGCAGGTCTTTATCTAATTAGTTTTAGATTCTACCTAACTCCTAAGACTTTTGAGTCTTAGGAGTCAGGGAGGAAAAACTGCTTCGTAACGTAACGCGTTATTAAGCCACTCTGTCTGGCTTCCCTTTCTCTTACGCATACGGCAGCAGGTTCAAGTTATCACTTCTATCGAGTGTACCGAGCTTAGACTAATTAGATAAGGACCTTCCTCGCTAGCCGTTACTTTTCTTTCAAAGTTTTAGATCAACAATCTAATACGATTATAATAAATACCTAGAAAATCAATGATAAATAGTTGTAATCGTGTTCGTCGGTTAAAGAGCTCCGTAAAAATATCTTTTTGTTGTTGAATGGTGTAAGAAAAACAGGCAAAAGCTCCTAGTTTCGTTTATGCTAAATACCAAATCTAATCTCGTTTTTCTCAGAAAATGATAGACAAATTAGTTCGTGAATTTGAGTGCAATCCTAGCCCTTATGTAATTTTAACCAGACACACATTGTTATGTTCAATTTACAAAAATATTAAAAACAGAAACAATTTTTTTTAGGTAATTATTTAAAGGATTATCGAAAGGATTATCGTATTTATCAAATATAGTAGCAAATGTTGTACATTTTTTCACATTGTTGGTTTCTTCACTATTTTTTGTGTAGAACTATACTCTGACATTTAAATCGATGCAGTAAATTGACATTTCCAGTGTTACAGGTTATTGCTGTATAAAAAATAGTGATGGGATTAAATTTAATTAATAATCCTATAAGTTTAAATCTTTGATTTTTTTTTCAGAAGATAAAAAAAGAATTTATGAGCATTACCTACACTCTGTTCCTATGAAAAATTAAGGTAAAATTAAATTGTTAAGGAGGATTAGAAATAAAACAATAATAATTAGTAACTATTCATATTCTGAGTCACTATCGCTATCTGTTACATTTAAAACAAATTTGTCTGATATGTCGTCAATTAACGGATCGAGCCCGCTCATTTTCTGTTCCTCTTTTAATATATGTGCCACGCAATTACTCCATTTTTCTGGTGTGACATTATTTATTCCTTCTATAAATAGTTTTTTTACGTCGTCTAGTTTGTACGTTGTATTATTTTTCGCCACGTGTCCTTTTACCTGCGCCCACACTAATTCTATAGGGTTAAGCTCACAGTGGTATGGGGGCAGTTTTAATACAGTAACACCGTGTCGTGCGGCCATCTCATCGACTGCGTATCTATTATATTCTACATTAGTAGGTACACGTTCTAAGAGCGTGGGTTTCACCATAGTGTCCTGGTAAGGGATATTTTTCTTAGAGAGCCAAGCTCGTATTGCTGATTTATTCCATGACATTTTTGGTGCTGCTTCTATTTTCCTGCAGTGGTACGGGGCGTTGTCAATTACTACCACAGAATTGGGTTTTAATTTGGGCAAAACACCCTCAAACCACTCTTCGAAACAAGCTGCGTTCATTTCATCGTGGTAGTCTTCTCCTACTTTCTTGGCTTCAAATATCAGTAGTCCACCTTCTAAAAAGCCTTCTTCACCGCCTATGTGACTAATTATGAGTCGCTTTCCTTTGCCTGTTGGATTTTTCAAACCTACAGTTAGTCCATCTAAAAAGGCTTGCCGTGGCGATGTGACATTTTTGTCTACCCAGATTTTTGTTGTAGTATGACCTGAAAAAAGGATTAAATGAACATAGTATAAATAATTTATGTGGTACATTTAATGGAAATACTAATAAATACTTAAATACAATTGCGTGCCCTGCTAAAGCTGCGCTTTTAGCTGATATATTTGTATACATCTATTACTCAATTTTTAAAATTAATAAGATGTTGTTGCCATGTTAGAACTAATAAATGATAATAATGACTAACCTGAGTTAACCCAAGTTTCATCTTGATAATAAATATATCTTCCTTGCCTTCGATATTCCTTAATCTGATGTAGGTAACGTTGGCGCCATGTTATTATGTCTTGTCTGTCAACAAGTACACTTTTGCGTGACCTTGACGTGTATTTAAAATTAATATGCTCTAAAAGTTTTCTCAGTGTTTCTTTAGACATGTTGGGTAATTCTGGGTCATTATTTACAACATCCAAAACCTAAAACAATGTAATTTGTTAAGGGTGGAAGTCACAAAATAAAGTTTTCGCTTACAAAATTAATATAATGTTAAGGACTGACCTTTGCGATGGTTGGCAGTTCATTTTTAAAAAAGAACTGGTGCACATATCGCCTAATAGTAGAGAACGTAAATTCGTCATATTTATCCTTGAATGACAGTTTTGGTCCAGGTTTTTTTGGAGGTTTTGGTGGTGTATCTTTGTTCTCTTTAGATTCTTTTAGGACAACATAAACAACACGTTTTCCTATTCCTAATATTTCAGCTACTTTAGTTACACATTCATCTTTCTAAGGAACTTCGAACTCCGCTAATTTCCCAGACTGTTCTTGATACACGTACTTGTAGGCGTTGCTGATCATAAGTTTCTCCGTGACAGTGAAAGCCTTTCGTGAACGTTTTTTTGTCGGAGACAAAATTGCCGTGTCTTTGTCATCGCGCGATGTGCTTGGCTGAGTATCCATTTTGAACGAAAACAAACAAATGCAGTCAAAAGTCACAAAAAAAACAAAAAAACGTAACAATAAAACAATACGCAATAACAAAACAAACGTAATAACTAAATAAAATTTAACAACAAACTCAACAATATAACAACTATTACAGAGAAATGGAAACATTCGTGCGCTCAGACTGAAAGAATGAAGCCGAATGGCGAAAGACGAGAATAACAAAATGGCGTTTAGTGCAAAATACCTACCTCTCTCGACTTTTTTGTTTGTTTAAAAATAATCGAGATAGATAGGTTTTTTCTTGTCTATTTCTTTTGTTAAATAATATTAATTAAATAGTAATAAATATATTTTACTTATAGAATTAAAACTTAATAGGCTTACGCTAGTAAAAAATCGTTTTTAAATTAATGAAGCCATCACTACTAATTTAAGTATGGTATCATTATTTTTGAAAGTGACATTAGCGCATGTCAGTTTACTGCATCGATTTAAATGTCAGAGTATAGAACTTCACTAAAGGATCCATAGAGAAAAGTATAATTTAATCTGTGGACAAAATCCACTACAATGTCATTTTGACTTTGACAGCGCCATTCACAGCAGCCGTATTTGACATTGTCAATGAAATCGATTGGGATTTTGACAGCTATTTATTTATTTACTACTTGTGATGACGACAAATATTTGGTCTTTGGAAATTGTAAAATGTAGATTGTGGATATTACGACCGTGAGTCCGTAAACATAAGAACTAAAACTTGATAAAGCGTTGAATTTCTCGAGCGATTGCAGTGGAGGGAGTTTCAATATTGGGAGAATGGATGTAGAATATATAAATATAATTAACATTACAAAGGCAAACGTCGACCAATAAAGAGTGTTACTCCATTAAGGAGTTCGATAATATTACTACAAGTATTTGTGTTGATTTTAAATTGTTAATTAATATTATTGGTATTATTGTTTAGTTCGTGTTAAAGTTTTAATCATCCACGATGGATCGAAAATTTCTAAATGTTATTCTACTCGGTTTTGGATTTATGTTTGTGTTTACTGCATTCCAGACTATGGGGAATATAGAGGTAAGTTTATTAATTTATTTAACATCATTCTAATAAATGTTGGCCATTATAAAGGCATAGTTTACTTAGAACAAATCTTGTTTTATATTTTATTTATTTTTGAACTCAAGAAAAAAAATTATACGTAAGTGAAACTACTTTAAGGTGTACTAGATGATTTAATGTAGTTTATTATTGCTGTATTACATGTAGAGTTACAGAGTAAGTCCTACACATATGCCTTTCACACTTCAACCTTCACATCAAGTTAATACAATACCTCACAGCTATATAGTGTAATGTTTTATTTATCAACTAGCAGACGCCCGCGACTTCGTCCGCCCTTAGACCTCTTTAATACAGCCCTTACAGTATTGCTGTAAAAATGGAGTTACTTCTCCCGTTTTCTCAACATTTCCCCACAGTTCTGCTACTATTGATCGTAGCGTCATGAAAAGTATACTAAAACCTGCCCAGGACTATGAAGAATAATTGTACCAAGTTTTGTTAAAATTCGTCAAGTAGTTTTTGTTCATTTATCAAACATACAGACAGACAAAAATTTTACTAATTGCATTTTTGGCATCAGTATCAATCACTAACCATCTGCTGATAGTTAATTTGGAAATATATTTCATGTACAGAATTGACCTCTCTACAGATTTATTATAAGATTAATGTGTGTACTTGTGTTTAAATAGTCTTATGAGATTATTTACTTATACTAAACCCAAACTTTATGTGCAATGTTTATCAACAAACAAGCTAAAAATGAGGGTAATTTATACCCTAATTTTTTAAAAATCATTCTACACCTAATAATAATTTAAATTATCTTTTTCCAAAATAATGAAAAAAATATATTAATTATAGCTATTAGATATAGTTAATATCTTTTGAATTACATTCTATGAAACAGTAATACATATTTCTAAATAAATTACATATGAAATGACATGTATTTTCAACCGACTTCAAAAAAAGGAGGAGTTTCTCAATTTGATGCATATGTTTTTTTTTAATGATTGTTACCTCATAACTTCGTCTATTGTTAACCAATTTCGAAAATTCTTTTTTGTATGAAAGAGTATACTATCAGATTGGTCCCATTTAATTTTCATGAAAATCAGTTTAGTAATTTTGTGTTAAAATCAAAATAACTGAAATATGTCTTTGAAGTTGGTTCCATTTTTATGTAAAAAAGATTATCTACCTTCATATTTAATTTGTTTGTTGATAAACATTGCACATCAAATTTAGCTTTAGTTTAAGTCATTTACTACTTACACTAGCGGATACCTGCAATTTCTCGGTCTGCCCTTAGACCTCCATAACCCAGCCCCATCGCAAAATTCATTCTTAGCGGACACCTACTAACTTTAAACTGCCTTCCTGTGAAATTTTTAATGGTGAAAGAGTTTTTAAAAGTATCAAGAAGTTTTTAAGAGTAATTGTAACAAACAAACAAACAAATCCAATAAGTATTACCTCTTTATATTATTACTTGACAAAAATGTAGAGGCACAAATGAAGTGGCAATTCTCCAGGCCATGGTTGGTCTAAGCCGCCGCATAAATAGTCATGCAAATGTGGAAAAAAATCTTCGACTTTTTTTTAAAAATTGGGTTAATAAACAATCCAGGGTATTGGGTATTGGCTTATCATCATATAAACCTTAAAATGCCTGGTGAGAACATTCCAGAGGTGTCGTAAACCTATGACATTTACGTGCGTCTATAGGTACCGATTTACGCGCAAAAATGTCAGTAATCCTTATAGACACCTACTATATGAATTTAAATGTTTATTGTTGGTATTCCTAAATATCACTAAAGAACTGCCTTATTGGACCAGTGGTTAGTCTATGTGGTTTCGGATCACAAAGTCTTGGGTTTAAGTCCTGGGTCGAAAACAATCCGTTTTCTATACTAATTTTATAAAGATTTTATTGTTTGCTTGTTTGCATTGAATGAGCTCCGAAACTACTAAAATGATTTAAAAAAAACTCTTTCACTCTAGGGAAGCTACACTAGAGTGAACTCAGGTATACCCGAGTGCTCTATGCTATATTTTATCACCATATTCCTACAGGAAAGGGAACTACGCGGGTGAAACCGCGTGGCGTCTGCTAGTGTTATATAGTAAGACTAGCGGACGCCCGCGACTTTGCCCGCCGTTAGAGCTCCTTAATCCGGCCCTATCGCAAAATACGTTCTTAGCGGATACCTACTAACTATAAACTACCTACCATCCCTGTACATCGAGCGGTTTTCGAGATTTCGTGATAAATGGCCTTTTGCGTTTTTATATTAAGATTAGCCGCGCGGTTTTACCCGCGTGAAACCCCCGTTCGTGTAAGAATACGGGGTTAATATATAGCCTATAGCATCCTCGATAAATGGGCTATCTAACACTGAAAGAATTATTCAAATCAGACTCGTAGTTCCTGAGATTAGCGGGTTCAATCAAACAAACAAACAAGCTCCTCAGCTTTGTATATTAGTATAGAAAGTATAGATTAAAAACTAGCCTAATAAAAGTGTTAATTCAGGGTTTATCTGAAATTAAAAACTAGCCTAATAAAAGTGTTAATTCAGGGTTTATCCGAAATTTAAAACTAGCCTAATAAAAGTGTTAATTCAGGGTTTATCTGAAATTAAAAACTAGCCTAATAAAAGTGTTAATTCAGGGTTTATCTGTAATTAAAAACTAGCCTAATAAAAGTGTTAATTCAGGGTTTATCCGAAATTAAAAACTAGCCTAATAGAAATGTTAATTCAGAGTTTATCTCAATTTAAAAACTAGCCTAATAAAAGTGTTAATTCAGGGTTTATCCGAAATTTAAAACTAGTCTAATAAAAGTGTTAATTCAGAGTTTATCTGAATTTAAAAACTAGCCTAATAAAAGTGTTAATTCAGGGTTTATCTGAAATTCAGTGTATTTTTGTCTCAATTCCAAAGTTTCGACAATTTAGTTTAGTAGTTGCAACATAACAAACATACAAACTTACATATTAACTTTCCCTTTCTTATCATTAATCTGATCTGTGATTTGCTGTTTAACTATTGGTTAAATAAGTAGAACATTGTATTAACAATTAAAAAAACAAATTACGTTTTATATCAAGCGGTAAATTTGTAACTATAAAGAGATTTTAATAACGCACATCGTTATAATCGAATTAACACCACGCCCGTCTGCCATTCAATATTCGCTAATGTTATATTGAATGAAATATCGCTTGGTCTTTTTTGGCGTTCGGTAACATAGATTATGCAACCTTTCATCATTCTACGTGGTCTTACCGTCATAACTTATGGTCTAAGAGCATGAGACGGCCAGACCTTTTTCTATTCAATGACAATTAACACTATTGTAGTGTCTGATACCCAGAACATATAGGCAAGTCAAAAATCAAATGTAGTCTATGCATCAGAACACCGCTGTCATATTTGGCACAACCTTGATAAAGGATACAGTCTAAGGTACAACCGAGCTTACTTGTTAGAGGTTTATTCTATCCATATGGATAGAAATCCATTGCAACACAACATTAAACTAAATCGCTTAGCAATACGTCTTTGCAGGTAACCCGACCAGACCTAAGCCAATTAAAATATTTAAAATCCTAAGCCAACCCGAGCTGTGACTCAAACCCAGGACGTGACTGTCGAGAACCACAGCACCAACTGTGCCAGAGGAGTCGTTTAAAAATATCATTCAAATTATTTAATACGCTCATTCGACACAATGAACCTTGTATTGGGTCAACACAACATTGCCAGTAAACAGCGATGAAATATTATATTCGTAATCCCATACAATTCAAACTGAACCTCCATTTTCCCTGTAACACAAAAACACAAAATCATGCTGTCAAAAAAACTATAATAAACATTTCAAATAAGGGTCTCCTGTTTAGCATAAGCCAATAACCTCACAATGCGTGAAAGAGGGACGACATTTTATTGCAACTCTTTTAAAATATTTATATTATACGTGATATAATTTAGAAAGCCTCTTAATGGCATGGAAAGAGATGGTATGAGGAAGTACTCGTATTTATAAAACTTTTTCCTTAAGTAATGATATTTTTTGCAAAAAAGACTTCAAGCTTTACAACCCACAAAAAATTTTAAAAGTTCGCTCGATTTCTTCAAGACGTCAGATCCTGACTTGACATGGGACCATCAATACTTATTTTCAGGATCCTCAAATCGTCTGATAATAACCATAGGACCATCACAAATAAATACCTACTCAGAATTATTTTATAGATGACTTCTTCCAATCAATGTACAAGTAATTCGATCAAACACTAAACAAGGAAATGGCGTTCCGCTACTTTGCTGACAAAAGGCCAATTGGGGGTAAACTCTTTGCACTCTGATTACAGCGTTTTCATCTTAGAAAAGATACCACTTAACGTCAAGTTTGCACTTTCGTAATCAGCTACTGATTTTTCATTTTAAAATATTTTGCATCTGACTGATCATTGCCACGACAAAGCTACTTGAGATTTTAACGCAATTGGGAACTAAAATATGGATATACCTATTTGCGTTCTGCGTAGGCCATCCATGTCCGTGGACTGGATAACAATATTTTGGAGTTGTCCATTAATAGTTCTCAATTTAATTTGGATAGCACTATAGATAATAATAATTAGAGAAAATGAAAATTGTGCTAAACGTTTACTTTAGATCTTGGGTATTTTTTGTTTAGCCGTGAATATAAATACAATAAACAATATTATTCCGATTAAATTCCTATTGGCGAAGTGTATTATTATTATTTACAAAAAAAAAAACGGAAATATAGTTTAATCAAGTAATTTGGCAAACATAAAGACATTGACCGACAATATATTTTCAGCACTATATTCCAGTTAGTTGTTTCTACGTTACGTTGGATTTAGTAAGGTTATCTAGGAAACTAGTAAAAGTCATTGTAGTTGTTTAACTTTGGTCAGAATAGAAGAAAGCGTGAGACATGTAACTTTAACTCACTACTTGGTTATTTACCTCATGGCGCTTTATGTACGAGTAAAGTACAGATTATATCTGTTTTTAACTTTAAGTAGGTCAAGAAATCAAAGGTTCTTATTGCAGCCAATAAGCTTCTTGATTGCAACATTGAGATATGACTTATTTTTGCAATAAACCCTGTGATACATGACCCTAACAACTTACCAAGTCATGCCCATATATTATGTTGCAATTATGTAACACTTACTTATTGAGAATTTGAGATCATTGTCCGAGATTTGCGATGATCGGCGTCGCTTTGCGAGTTTGCGCTTGTGTAATACAATTTTTCTGTTGTTTATTGACGTAACTTTGCTGTCAAACATGCACTAAATTTATCACAATCATTATTCTTAGTAGTGATATTTTTATTACAATCAATTACTGCACTTCCGGACGCCTGCGGCTTCGCCCGCACATAAATTGTTCTTTTTTGAAATCCTGATCTGAGATCTCAAGTATAATAAAGCCTACTTAAGTACTAAATTCTACAATGTAGACTCAATGGAGACTTCGATTATCCGGACTTACCTAAACCAAAAAGGTCAATGACAGTATGTCTAAAGATTTCAAGTGTCTGAACACGAGGCGTAGCGTGGACATCTCAGACTTACAAATTTTTTATTTTTATTTATAAAAACATATTCCAGTGGGATTCCAACTTCAGAGTGCACTAGAAGCTTGGACCATACCATACCTACGACTACGAATACCTTGAAACTGGGTTTAGTTTTAGAGCATATCAAGGCATGGAAGTTTTTGACATAGGACCAAATTCTTCCTAATCAACGCAGCTTTTCCTGTATTTCAATTCTGTAAAGATTTTTTAAATGACAGCGTTCGAAAAGGATCCATGGACGCATCATATGCGGGACGAATCGATATCATTGAATAAACAAACACATTAACATTTATCAGGAACCTGGAACCTTTAAAGGACACATTTGTAATGAACTGAGCCTTTGGCCTTTCCCTTCCATTTATCCTCACCTTATCTTTTATTAGTCTCCTCTGTAAACCCATAATTATCTTTCTGAATTTTAGCCATTACATCTTCTTTTATACCACAACGTTCTCTTGTTATATGATTTCTTACGCTGTCATTCAGTGATATTCTATTCATACTTCTCAATGCTCTCAATTTATTTGTTTGGATTTGTAGATATTTGAAAATAACGGTCAAGTGTCCTTATCAAACAACAGAACAAATTATTTGCATTCCATTACAAGTGCAAACAATAGTATTATTTTAGAAAGCATCAAAAGAAAGTTATTGGTGTTTTTTCAGTGAACTAATTTTATATATAATAGTATCTCGCGCAACCTCCTATTCTACATCAATAAAACTGTCATCAAATAGTAGTTGTATGA
This sequence comes from Bicyclus anynana, assembly GCF_947172395.1. Classification (NCBI taxonomy): domain Eukaryota; kingdom Metazoa; phylum Arthropoda; class Insecta; order Lepidoptera; family Nymphalidae; genus Bicyclus; species Bicyclus anynana. The sequence goes on from NC_069093.1 coordinate 5,029,919, forward strand.
TTACACAATGCTCTATCTTCTTCTTTCAAGTGTAAAATCAGCAATTACAGAAAGAGAGAAATGTGCGGTGGACAACTTTTCACTGTGCAACATTTATTAGTAAGACCGAAAGGCTATTAACGCCAAATCGCCTCAAATCGCACGCTGCGGTAACCACAAGCTATGCCAAATGCTGTACTAGTATCACGATACAACGACTCGAATTACCTTGAGGAATGTACGATCTTGTGAAATGTTTGTCGCGTGAAGTAACTGCATTGGAGAATTGTAAAAGTGGAAATATATTGTAATGGCATGTCCTTTATAACGCCTTTTGTCATGCAAAGGGTGTCCGTTATGATTACAGTGTTTTGTAACATAAATTAACAAGTAAAGCGCTAAATAAAAAATCTACGCTAAGTTTTATGACTTTTAAGAAATTTCCTGGGCGACTATTTTCAAATCCATGAAGTAACTGTGCAAGAGTAATTACTGTAAAATGCAGCAGCAAATATGTGTGAAATCAGAAATAAATAAGCGTTGATGAAGGGAAACGCAAAACGAAACTTTGTTTTTGTTTTTACAATCCAATTTATTGCTGAAATAGAAATCAGACATAAATGAGATCTAAGTACTAGAGATTTTAAAGTAATTCCTAATGAAAATGATTGCGTGTAATTTGCTAATATCCCATAATTAGTTTCGTTCTATATTTTCATATAAGGCCACTTGGACGGCATTGCTACGGATGGCATAAAAAGGATCATTTAACTTAGTTCAACCAATTAAAACTGTTTAACACTTCAAATTGTTGGTTATCACTTCAATCTTTTTTCAAAGTTATTTGAAGTTTGTTTGAAGGGGGCTCTAAATGAGTATAATGCTTTATAACGATACGTTTCTCATATCTCATGTATTTTGTTGACTCCACCATAAATCTTAATTAACTTCAACATTATCCGCAATTGCTGATAACATCACCGTTTGTTATACTTATACAGCTACTTACTTGTCGATAAAATCAAGGATTATTCAATTTAGGTCAAACCGATTTATTGGTGTGATACCAACATTTCAAGGGTACATTATATTTTTCAATAACATGTCATGTAATATTGACAGTATTATCAGTTAAGTTTAATTAAGCCGACTGCGACTATCGCAAATTCAGGTTTGCTTTGGTTTTTAACGTAATCTCGTAAAAATCGATTGATTCTACAGATTTGATAATTATTTTACAAGATCTGTATCCTGTATGTACCATATCAATAATTGATAACGTGTTATCTTTAAAAATAGGATATTAGATTGTTTAATAGGATGTCGATAGCATTATTTAATACGATTCAAGGTTTTTTGTAAATGTCAGTAACGCCACTGTGGAAAAGGTTACGATCAAACTGTTGTTTGGTGTTAAAAATGCCAAATACATTCAAATGTTCTCGACATATCACGCCTAAATTTTCTTTTGAATATATATAGTTCGAGATAAAATATTGTATTCTGTATAAATATATTATTAGTTACAATAGCCCTGTAAAAGACTAATAAAGACAAAATATTTCTGATTCTACAGCTATCAAATTTCAAAATAATCCGTATTCGATTAGTGCATTAAAGATTTCGAAACAACACCGAATTCGGTTATTGTTTGAGATCGTTGCAACATTTATTAATATAAAAGGCAATAAAATCCGATTTCTTACCAAGTTAATGTTACGTTATTAATGTGTTATTTTTCCTACTCCTTCGATAGTCACCAAATTTGGGTTTGTCCAATTTTGGTCATTCTGTCCTTTTCAATCAGTTGCAACATGATTCATTGGACACGGATGGCACTTAAATGTTGCAAACAACTTGTCAGTTTTGCAACAATCTCACTTATTATTATTAATTGAAATTATGCATAATATGGTAAATACCGTATGTCCTCATGTTCTTGAGCACCTTGTTCTGGATTTCAAAGTAGGCATGCAGCTGATTTGAATTAATGTCGAATGGTTAATTCACTTCGTTGCAATTGGTTATGGTAATCTTTGACCTAATGCGTCTTACACATATCTCAAATTTAAAACAAGCATTTCAAATTGATTATGAACTTTAGATGATTGTAAAACGCTTTCTGTGTCATAAATAAAGTATTTTGACTTTTTTATTCTATTGAATGTACTCTAAACTTGATAAATCTCATCTGTGCATTCATCTATCAAAGTTTCAAGAAGAAAAGCATAGCATTATGTAAGGATTGGTTTAGAAAACTTATAAAGTGGAAGAAAAGCTGTATCATTCGATTAATTACGATGAAGTAGAAATCTAAGTCTGACCTAATTATGATAACGATTGCATAACCTATACCAGAAGCTAGGTACTCGTAAATAGCCGTCCAGTAGCTTATGTTAATCTAAAGCGAATTAACGTTGATTAATTTTGTACTAAATGATACGTTAGTTAATATAATGCTGTTTAAGTTTAATGAATTTTCGCTTTTCTCAATAATATGTACCTTCTTAATCAGAGCTGAAAAAGTATTAAAATATCTTGGTCTTGGACCTTGCTCACGAGATATTTTAATTATTTAACCGATAGTCGTTTCAGTCAACGGTCATATAGCAAAAAGCATACACCTTAAGAAGCTTTCGCTGAACTGTTGGATCAAGGGTCGAATACAGAAGGCAGTTATTCTTGAGACGGCGCGTATTGTGAGGAGGTCCCTCACTCTGGAACCCTGACCACCGGTTGCTTGGGCACTCAATTGTCCCATATATTTAGTATTTTATCAACATTGTTAAAAATTTAAAAAATAGGATAAATAAATAAGAGAAAATAAAATGTACCTTTGTAATCAGTAAGAGATTAAGTCTTACAATAAAATAAAGGCATACGTAATTAATGTCAAACTAGTTTACGGCAACACAAAATCTTCTTTAGTTAGGTACTGGTTTCCGAAGGTCAAATATCTTGCAGATCAAGTTTAGGATACCATTTGCTACGACATTATAATTATCTCCATTTTCCTGTACAATGTAGAAAACATCAATTCACGGAAAGTTGTCATAATAAATATAGTATTTTATGGCACTCGGTTTACGTGTTACGTACTTTGCATAGATATGAACAATTAATTGTCTTTGAACACAATTGTAAATAGAAATAAGCGACACATGGATGTAACACAAAGCCAAACAAAATGCACATCACGTGTCAAATAATCACAATCTTCACTACTTAACCAAGTATAGAATAATTTAGTACAACTAGTAATTACAATTTGTATTACACGTGTAAGTAACCTTTTCACACACTTATTAAACGTGTGAGCCGTGATAGCCTAGTGGATATCCTATCGGATTCATAGGTTTGAATTTTGTTCATTTTAAGAAATTAAATATCACGTGTCTCAAACGATGAAGGAAAACATCGTAAAGAAACCTGCACACCAGAGGCTTAAGAAAATTCTCTGCGTGTGTGAAGTCTGCCAATCCGCATTAGGCCAACGTGGTGGACTATTGGCCTAATCCCTCTAATTCGGAGAGGAGACTCGAGCTCAGCAGTGAATATGAGTTGATTAAACTTGTAATACAAATTGTAATTAACTCTGTTGTGCGATTCTGGTATTATAAACTCGTCGACGAACTTTTCGCTTATAACATGTCTTATTCGAATTTGAACTTTATGTTAGAATGCCAAAACTAAAATTTATTTATTCGTCACTAACAACGAAGTTGGTCTTTATTATCAACCTATTCAATTCAACTAACAAAATGTTATTTACCTACTGTGACATCCACCAGTAAGCACCGGATGACATTTTTACATAGAGTCTCAATTGTTTTAAGGATAAATTGAAAAAAAATAGACAATAAACACGTGTGTTTTTTGTTCCCAGAAAACCATACTGGACAGTATAACACAAGATGATCCTAATTTCGTCGGCGATGGCTACACCTCGCTCGCTATCATCTATGCCACCCTCGCCATCTGCAACTGGATGGCTCCTTCGATAATCACCATCACTGGGCCTAGAGGCGCGATGATGATTGGTGCACTAACTTATTTGTAAGTATCACACTAATATTATAAAGGCGAAAGTTTGTGTGTATCTTTATTTGTTTGTTCCTCCTTTACGCTGCAGCTACTAAAGCGATTTGGTTGAAATTTGGAGTGGAAATAGATTTTACTCTGAATTAATACATATGCTACTTTTTATCCCGGAAAAAATCATGATTCCCGTGGGATTTGTTAAAACTGAAATTCGTGCGGACGAAGTCGCGGGCGTCCGCTAGTCTGTTTTATTATTTATCATCATCATTATCATTTTCAGTACATTATAACGGTCCACTACATAGCCAGGCTACACTCTTTATTGGAAAAGAAATTAGTTATTTAGGTTCAGGCTGACTAGATTATTATTATTTAACATAAAACAAATGAAAACTGTTGTATGAAGGCGCAACTGAATGCCATTAATAGAGTTAATTACATGATAGTTATTATTGGCAAGGAGATAGGCAACGTTATAGGTGTAATGGGGATGATGACTAGGTTTGAATATATTGATTTTTATGATACATTCGGGTAAATAAGGTCAATGTTAACTAATTTATACATAAAAAGCAAAGATTGTCTGGATATTTGCAAAATAAATGAGATTATAAAATTTCAAAAACTACTCAAATTTTTTTTTCGTAATTAGATGAAAATTCATACAGTTTTAGCTTCCTTACATTAAATGTGACATTTTTTAATATATGAACTATAAAGATAAACGCACAAATAACAAAGATATTAGTAATTTTGTTTGAACGCGCATACAAATCTAACGATCATTACATTGCCTATGACGTCATTTTTTCGAGCCATTTTGTATGGGGCGTTTTTCAGGGACCCGCGGCAGCGCCGCAAATCTGACTCTTTAAATCCCTGTAGCTCCGAAAGTAATGATCGCAGATACCCTGTTCCTTTTACAAAATTGCTTTACTATTAGTATACTCTTAATTTATATACAATTTAAAAAACTGTCATCATCCCTATTCTTAATACTCAACACAATATTAAAAAGTATTGATAACTAAATACTTGTTACATACTTGGTTTAAAATTAATTTAATAAGTTAGTCGAAATAGAAACGCCTCTAGAAACTTTATCAGCACGCATTGACCTTCAAGAGAACATTGACCAAACTTTATTCAGACACATTCCGTAGTCGTGTGATATTTAGAATTTAAAGTAAACTATGCTAACGTTGACTACAATAAATGTGAGATGATGTTCAGTGCTTATTTTTAGGATTCCGTACCCCTAAAGGAAAAAGGAACCCTTAAATGATAACTTTGTTGTCCGATTGTCTCTGGGGAATTCGTAGAGGTATAGAACGTTATCAACCCATATATATGGCTCACTGCTGAGCTCGAGTCTCCTCTCATAATGAGAGGGGTTAGGCCAATAGTCCACCACGCTGGCCCAATGCGGATTGGCAGACTTCACACACGCAGAGAATTAAGAAATTCTCTGGTATGTAGGTTTCCTCACGATGTTTTCCTTCACCGTTTGAGACACGTGAAATTTAATTTCTTAAAATGCACACAACTGAAAAGTTGGAGGTGCATGCCCCGTACCGGATTCGAACCCACACCCTCCGGAATCGGAGGCAGAGATCATATCCACTGGGCTATCACGACTCTCGAGGTATAGAAATTGTAACCTTATTTACTCAGGTCTAAAAAAATATTCGCGAAGCTGAAGTGGCAATAGACGGGGCACATACTTCGAAGAGCCTATGGCCGTTGGGGTCCCAAGGTGTTGGAATGGCGACCCCGCACTAGAAAATGCAGTGTTGGTCGACTAGGTTGACTGACGACATGCAGGAGGCTAAAGATCGTGATGTTTGGAAGTCCCTTCAAAAGGCCTGTGACCTGAACCTGTGACCTGAATAAGAATTATTTCTTCGGAACCTTCGGTGGGCGAGTCCTACTCGCACTTATCTGGTTTTATTAACAAAATAAACCTTAGACATCAATTTGGAAATGATCTTGTCTGAGAACCGTTAGCCTTTGATATTTTACGGTTATTAGCGTACTTAAAACAAATAAATAGTTCCAAATTTCCTTATTTTAGTCGAAAAACTCAAAAAAGGTGGTGATCTAATTGACTAGAAAAGCAAAGCAGATCTCTACCTGCCGATAAAGGCAAGCATAAAAACGACGTAGATGTTTTAATAATGGCAGACACGTTTTTATAGTCTTGTTACCAATATTGAATTAATAATGAAGTAGGCAGCGCTTTTTATACGTTTATAGATTTACTAGACAAAATCATACATTTTGTTACTGCTGTAAAATAAAAACTACTGGAGGAGCCATCTAAACAGGCAATTCGAACTACTAAATATTATAAACCTCATAACTTACTTGTATGACTTTTAAATTCAGAATATATGGCTATGTATTTTTGCAATAGTACTTGGAATCTACAAAATTAGACTTGACTCCAAAGTTGCCACTAACAAACCTTTACCTTTTATAAATATGAGTATCACAGGCTCTATATGAATATTATATATTGTACAGATGGGCAATCTACTTAAGTTTTAAAAGTAAGTGATAATATTTTATTACTTTTGCGTTATCTACAAAGATCAGATTAATTCGCTTTAACTGTCCATGTACTGGCTACCGAGGGCGATTACGTTGCAGGTACGTTCTAATAAATCCAAGTTGTGCAATGCTCCTATTACAACAGACCTAGTTCAAGCAATTACAGCGTACATTTATTAACTATTATTTTGATATTTCTTCCGTTATTTACCTTATACAAGAAAGTTACTTGTCTTGAATTTCCTGGTTGTTAAAGTAAACTTATCAAGTAGATAGTCTTTTCTATTGCTATTTTTTTCGCATTCCGCAGTCGTATTTTATGTTATTATTTCCTGCTAGCGTCTGAAAGTAAAGGTATATTTTACATCATACTTTAAAGAAATTAAAATAATTCAGAAATTTCAAAACATTAAGTTTATTTTTAAGGTCTTTACAATATGTTTGAAGGATTATATTCAATTGCCCGACATAAGTCACATAAACCAAAATATGATGGCATAGAAAACAGCTTTCACCATCTATTCGCACCCTACGCGTTACGTTATCTAACATTAAAGTGTAGGTACTCTGTATGTAGTATTGTAACAACTGACAATACCTGTTGAACATAGATTTCGTGATATCCCTAATAAGGCATTGTGATTCCTTATTACAATGTTGTTCTACGATCTTCGACACGATGTTTGATTTGTTGATCAGTTTGGTTTTTAAGACATTTCTTTATATCCTCATACCGATTTCAATACTCATTTTTACAAATTACTCTCTAGTCCGTTTAGTCTGAATGTGGTCGTGGCTAAAAAAGTCTACGTTTTTAGTTCCTACTTTGATTAGAGTAATCAAGAATCCTAAACTCTAATGTTAATACGGACTATTTATTTCATTGTTCTATGGTATTCCTATGTACTCTTAGTAGCTGACCCCACTAACGTTGTACCATGTAAATTTCGATAAAAAAGAGCATTAAATGATCGAGCCGGTTTGGAAGAGATGCGACAACTTACACCGTGCCCCGAGATTTTATATATTAGATAATTTTTTATTTAAAATATTATCAGTAATAATTATCTTACATACACTGTAAACTGCAAATAATTCCGAGATTTGATATGGTTCAGCGCTACGAACAAGTAATTTGTCCGGACGGGGGCGTTGCGTAAAACTGTTTTTTTATCAGCTTAGCTATTACAACATCATTACGTCTAATTACGCTTTTTGTTACATAATAATACATTGTTAATGAAAACAGCATTTCTAGATACTTCAGTCTTATGATTGATATTGTACTTCATATTTTCGTTGCTCTATATTTCTATCAAATAATTTAAAATTCTTCTTTCTTAAATTTTTGTTCTCAATCTTTCTTAATTATTAATTTCAAATTGCTCATTATTTCTTTTTTCATCTATCTTGCAATGCGTGCACTATTTTCCAAAAAAAATTATACACAGTGAAAATCACTTCCTTTTTAAACTGCCTACGTAGTTTAAATTATACTATTACAATACAAAGTATTTCAACGGTATTTTCCCTCGTTTCTGATTGATAGTTATCAGACCATAATTTGTATTGACTATGAAAAATGTAAATTATGTATACGGGCGTGACCCTAATAATAATTATATCTATTCGTACCAATAATAAGTTATCAAGTTTTTATGAATTCTGAAGGCTCAGCGAGTTAAATTCATAGAATGGGATCGATAGGGGACCGTTACTCTTAAAGCTGTTGCTTGCATTTTAATTGTGTATCATGGTGAATTTTTAACCTAGGCTTTTTCACTTTGTACAGTTACATTACAATTTGGGACATTTCTTCTTTTAATTTCGTTTGAAGTTACTTGAATTGCGTATATAAACGTATAGTTATTATTTATTACGTTTTTACATAAATCTTTAACTAAATATTTGGAGAATCATCAACATCCTTTGCTTATTGCTTTTTCGTTGTCATAGTAGAGCGATGCAAATCTTATAAAATCTTTGACAGTATTACAACAGAAGCTTCTTCTAATATTCACAGAATACCTATACCCTAACATTTTACCCAATTATTATCTGTACGCTGTGTATTACTACTGTATCTATTACTGATAAAATGTGTATATTTTAGTAGTGTTGTATGTTAGTCTTAGGTTTCTTGTTTTCCCTAGAATAGTAGAAATAGAAAACTATAAATCTGAAATATGTATCTTAAAAGATCTTAGATTTTCTAAAATAGTCTGAGAATTTGAAATCTTTTTATTAGAATTGGAAAAACCAGGCGTTTGTGCAAACGCTGTCACGATCACTTTCTAGTTCTGTAAGTATTTTATTTTTCCTTCCTCTAGTCAAATAGATGACAGTTCAAGAGTTAATTTATGACCGATAATAATAATTAATCTAGATTCAATGAAATGACGCAATGTTATCTATCTTCTGGCTAGCGTAATAGATCAAGGATTTGATTATATAACTAGATTTTTGAAGTATTTAACCAATGAAAAGATATATCAGCTGATAATAAGATAATCTTTCAAGATCTACTTAGTTTACAAGTGTTTTTATAAGTTGTCTACTTATGAGAAGGACAACTGGGTACTTGTAAAACAAAATAGTGCAAAATAATTTTTATTTGAATATATTGTGTTTTATCTCTTGATAAAAGTATTATAGTTGTCTACATGTTTCCGATCTTCTTTAACATGTAATTTACGAATTACCAATTGTCCCGGAAGTATCTGTTCTATTTCTTTTACCAAGTTTTATTTATTTGTTTTATACTATGATTACACTACCTATTACTACTACTACTTTTATACTATGATTATATATGATAACGTGCATTGTTTTCTAACATTATGTATTTGCTATGTTTCGTAGATTTTTTCCAAGTTAGTAAGCTCTACTAAAGTAATTAAATTAGATCTATCACTGGTTCCCGGTTTATAGTAGATTTTGAAGCTACCTTTATTATATTATTAAAGGTATACTCAATTGACAATTTGATTTGTTGGTTTAGTGCTTTCAAGTTTCTTTATGTTGTGAACGTTCTTTTTGCTATTATCAAGCTCTTAATAGAATTTTGGTACCTTTACCTTATAAAAGAGAAAAATGGAACACTACTGAAAAGATTCATTAAATAATAGAGCCTTGGAAAGTAGGCCTTCTTAATAAAAGCAACCACTCAAATCAAAATGAAGACTTTTTCCTTATACATGTTATAATAGTAGAATAACTTTCTTATTCATTAGCATACAGGATATGAGAAAATTGTAATAGAATTCCTCAATTTTCACTTCGATAAGATTATTTTGGCCATGACATAACCTAGCTAATACATATTTGATAGCACAATTTGCAGAATTTATTTCATGATATTTATATTTAACTTAATAATTATACGTTCGACCGTTGACCGCTAGCCTAGTTACATATATTTGATGTATTATTTAGTTATTGTTTTCCAAACTTTCTCAATTACGTAATCGGTACAAAACTTCCTGAATAAAATAGTACAATTACTAGAATTTATTACGACCACCTTAAGCCTTCCAAGCTTTTACTATTTATGTCATGTTTAATTTGATTGATTACTAATTAATGTAGGGTCAAAGAATTAATGAGGCAAAAGCCTGACCTTATAATACATTTTGAAAATAGACATTCCACAGTGTAGTGAGTGCAGTACTTGTAGATATTAATTACAAAAGGTAAAGCACGGACGCAAGTGATCTATACTAATAGCATTAACAACTGAGTCTTAGGGCCATAAATCATTTCTCTATATCTATCTCGCTTGCACTTATGGGTCTTATGGAGCCGTCTAGTGAAGGGTGTAACAATGAAAGACATATTATCGATAAGTAAAGTTTATTATCGTATCTTGTTCACAAAATTAAAAAAATTAACAATATTTGATTTAATATAATACATATTTCATATTATATAATTATTAACTAAATAAAATTAATCTTTATCTGAGTCTTCATCATCAGAATCTTCGTCTTCTGCCAAATTTATTATATATTAGTATCCATAGTGCGCAACGAGTAACACATGAATGTATTTATTTAATTGCAGTAAACACATTTATAGCAAAAAAAATACGCAATGCAATTACATTAGAAACCGACCAATCAGAATCGTCCAAATCATTATTGACTCATCATTAGCACGTGCGCAGGTAGCCGTTTATCGATAATTAGGGTGCGCAGGTAGGCGCGCTGCACATTCCTATCTTTTTTGACTTTTATGACCGGACGACTCAGATGATAATGCGCATACTATAGTTCACTGTACGTACGTTCACTAGAGTCGAGTCATGTAGCGACTCAAGGTTTACGGGTTTTGACACACCCATTTTGTTTCCAACGTCACAGCAACGCCTTCGCGCGATGCGCACGATTTTTGTGCGACCTCGGACACATACACTTGCGGATATCCGCAACTTCGTCTTCGCGTTGGTGTTTTTGACCGACTTTTGAAAGGACTTATTTATGAGCGTAAGTCAGTGATATTCTCATATTTAGCATAAGTTAAAGTGAAGTTGTAATTTGCGATATTTTTTAAAATATTTGACAGTTTCCATTCATTTCTGCGTAATGCTTCGGCTGGGCGAGAGGAGGATTTGTATTATAGACTACTAGCGGACGCCCGCGACTTCGTCCGCATGAAATTTAGTTTTTCACAAATCCCTCGTTAACCATGATTTTTTTTGGGATAACCTATGTGTTAATCTAGAGTAAAATCTCCATTCCAAATTTCAGCTAATTCGGTTTAGTAGTTGCGCCGTTAAAGAGTAACAAACATCCAAACAAATTTTCGCGTTTAGTATTATAGGATTAGTAGATTATATTAGATAGATATTAGTAGGATAGGATAGGATTTACTTGTTTTGTGTACAGTGTACACATATACATGTGTTTGTTCTGTGGTTATACTTTATGTATCTGCGAAAGTGTCCTCTGTTATAGGCGATAGCTTTTTTTTATTTACCATCAGGTAAACCATCTGCTTGTTTTGTCAAATATTAGTTTAATTATGTAAAGTGCACGAGTCCTTCGTAGCACAAAATTTATAGTCACTATACTTAGTTTGTATGCCGACGTAAAAAATGGAGGCTTCGGCTACTACGAAAGTGTTGGGATAATATGCGGATGCTTAATTAACGATTAAAGCGAAAGTTAGCGAAGGCTGAGATGCAAAAGAGTTTACGTACTCCGTATTCACCATCCGTAAACCATAAAGGGGAAGGTTATTTTTTTTTTAAATCAAGATCTATCTTTATCTAAAATATCTCATTCGTATAGTAAATAATAAACTTCTACCACTTTTTTAACAATTTAAGACATGGGTAAGTACCTATATTAATAATAAATTAGTTCTAATACTCATTTGCACAAATTACTTAGCTTTGAGCAAAATATAGTCTTTGTTTCATTGAGATTGATACGCAAAGATTACCAAACAAGGATGAACTGGTGTTCACTTTTTTCTTTCTAAAACCCATGTCACGTAACCTAATGAATAGCGTTAGAGCTATTCACGATTTCGAGGAAAATTCCGTTTGAAAACCGTTATAACAGACAGTTCTAGAACTCTTTTGAGTAGCAGTAGAGCTCTTTATAACAAAGAAAGAAATGTGTATGGTGGTAAAGTACCACAGCCAGTGTTAGATTAGCCTATAACCTCATAAGTGCTTAGAACATCCCATCTAGGGGGACGAGAAACAAAAGAGCCCAGTGAATATGACTTCTGTCTCCGATTCCGGAAGGTGTGGGTTCGAATCTGGTCCGGGGCATGCACCTCCAACTTTTCAGCTGTGTGAATTTTAAGAAATTAAATATTACGTTCACAAACGGTGAAGGAAAACATCGTGAGGAAACCAGAGAATTTGTGGGGGGTCCGGGGGACCAAGGATATCAAGCGGGTTGCAGGGAACCGCTGGATGCTTTCTTGGAGGTCCATGCAATAGGCCTATGTCCAGCAGAGGACGTCTATCGGCTGATAATGATGATGCTGAAATCTTAACACCAGCACATGACAGCTCATTTTAACACAATATTAATGTTCCTTACATATCCTGCGCCAAATGATTGTACTGTAATTGGCGATTGTATTCCAATTGGCCCAACAATTTATTTCTCCAACCAAGTCCATCCATCTATTTATTTCTGCAAATAACTTAGTGTAATGTATTTAAAAACTCTAGACACCAAATTGAAATGTCTTATAATTAAGTGTTTTCGCTAAATGTTTTTGTTATTGTTAAGATGTTCAACGCCTATTTAGCGGTCAACGTTTATAACTGTATAGTCAGTAGATACTTACTGTCAACAACTGATAATAAGCGTCCTGTTTAATTACATCATTTATTGTTATTGTTGGTTAAATCTAATTGAAAATGTTGACTCTTGGCCCTAAAACTAGTATTAATAGTCCTTTGTTTAACGAAAAGTTAGCGCTTGATTGATAAAGTACTTCTACGATACAGATAATAAGAGCATTATTCTTAAAATAGATCATCACTAACAACCCATATTCGAGTCACTGTTGAGCACGAGTCTCCTTTCAGAATGAGAGGGATGAGGTCTTAAGTCCACCACACTTGCCCAATGCGGATTGGCAGACTTCATATACGTAGAGAATTAAGATAACTTGAAGGTTGTTTGAGACACGTGATATTTAGTTTCTTAAAATGCACATAAATGAAAAGTTGGAGGTGCATGCCTCAGATCCAAACCTCGCTTTCCGAATCGAAGGCAGAGGTCATATCCACTGGAATATCACGCAAAATAGATAGAAGATTTTCATAAACCGATAATCCAGATTGGTTACTACACGGCATTATAATGGCATATCTAGTCAGGTGGTATTTTCTGACTGCTTGAAGTAGAAGGTGTTGTTATAATAATAAATCAATATCCTAATATTATGAATGTCTGTCTGTTACATTAACTTAAATAGACATAGCGTAACATCGAACAAAACGCAAGCAAAGCTGAAAGCAATACCTGTGCCTAGAAAAAATGTTATTAGAATCAGTCTAAGGCCTTTTGTTAATTGAGGGGGAAGTTATTCACATTTCCTTATTGCTTCCATTGTTTTTCTTCTCGATTAAACTGTCAACAGAGTGTCAAATATCTGCAGGAAATTATTATTATAAGCAATAATAATAACTGACCTAGTAATGCAGAACAATGGTATTTTTTTTCTCTTATAACTTGTAAGTTAAATAGTTAACTGATGAGGTTTAAAGCGAAGTAGGTAAAATCAGTGTAACTTTTTTAATCTAATTTCTGTAATTTTCTAGTAAGTAGTCTGTAGATAACCTTGTGGCACGTCGATTCTCTTTCTACAAACGCTAACGTTTCGAAAAATAGCAAAATGTATGGGAATGACAGATCCGATCGACAACTTGATTACGTGACTTGTTGATAGTGAATGTCATTCCCACACATTGTTGATTTTCGAAGTGTTAGCGTTTGTAGAAAAAGACATGACACATGGCTACAGGCCCAGGATTGCTGCACTACTACTCATTACTATATATACTACATTCCTCTAGAGTCTAGAGCAATCATCTCATACTTTGAAGTATTTGTTTAAACTAGTTAAAGTTTTAATGATACACTAATTCAAAGCGAAATTAGTTGGCCATTAGAAGCGTTTTTCTCTGCTAGTTGAGAATTTACCTTTTAAAATAAGAGGGGTCGGGAGGAACGGGCCTTCTTATTTTAAAAGGTAAACCATTTCCTCATTAAAAACCTATTTAATGTAGAAAATTAACATTAAAAAAAATGCGAAAAGACGCTGACTAAAATGGTGACTTTTGTGTTATTCCTTTAAATTATGTTGTAAAAGAACCAAAACGACTGCTTAACTCAACGAGTCGCGAAATTGAAGTGACACTGTAAGAAGCCTAGTATGTTTAGTAGCAGTAAAGGTGATGATACACATGAGTGATGAATGTCCAATTCTTTGGCATGCCCTACATTCTTAATCGTTTGACATAATAGGTTTCATTGTATTCGGCGTAGGTGTGACAGGTATATTATTATTTCCCGGATTTCCCTACAGTTTTTACGTAGGCGGCTTTGGGAGTGACTCCTACAACTGTGACGAAATGTATTAATCTATGTTTACCTACTCGTACCTATATTACATATAGGCAGAGATTGTAAGTTTGTGTGTTTGTAAAGTTGTAGGGATAATCTCTAGATCTACTGAACCGATTATGGAAATTCTTAAACCTATAGAAGCTTTTACAGCTATACTTATTAGCATTTTGTAAGTTTGTTTTTATCGTATTCTTACAGCAACGGGAACGATGCGGTTGACACCGCGGGGCGTTGCTGGTATTAATATAAAGTGGGGTTGTATTATTATAAAGCCAGTTGGGGTTTATTGTTCTCTCATTTATTTATTTGTCCTAAATTTTAAATTTTTTAACAATGTTACTAATACAAAATATAATACAAAACACTATTAAAAATTTATAAAAAAGAACAACCTTCCCGCTGCGGGACATTTGAGTGCCCATGGTGGTCAGGGTTCCAGAGTGAGGAACGTCCTCACAATACGCGCCGTCTCAAGAATCACTGCCTTCTGTATCCGACTCTTGATCCAACAGTTAAGCGAAAGCTTCTTAAGCTGTCGGTCGAAGCTTTTCGCTATTAGACCATTGACCGAAACAACTATCGGAACAATAATAGTTGACTCAACATTATTGTATATTTAATTATTTTTTTTGTTTGCAGATTCTTCATAGTGACGTTCCTCTTCCCCCGCACATGGCTGCTGTACGTGGCGAGTGTGATGATCGGCGCAGGCGCGGCCGCCATCTGGACCGGCCAGGGCAACTACCTGACGCTGAACAGCGACGCCGAAACCATCTCCAGGAACTCGGGGGTGTTTTGGGCTATGTTGCAATGCAGGTGAGATGTCTTCTTGGAAACTTCTGTAGCTGTGTTGGACATCGTTTGGTAGGGGGAAATCTCAGGGTGTTCGCGCCACCGAGATGACTGGCGCACGCGCTATGTGCATGTGCGTCTTAGATCCTATAGACAGGGCCGGACCGTCCATACGGCGAACGGAGCAGTCGCTCCAGGCGCCAAATCCTAGAGAGCGCTTGAATGATAATCCTACTCTACTGTAGACGGTACTGCGACTGTTTTTTAATTGGTCCAGACCCCAGAGTATGATCGAGATTGGTCACCCCAGAGTAAGATAGAGATCTTCGCGTTCCACTTTTAGTTTACACTCATAATTTTTTATAGGTCTCATATCGACATATTATTAGGAGCAAACAGGAGAGGCGCCTTAATTGGATCTCGCTCTACTTTAAAATTTGCTTCGGGCCCGCGCTGCCTATAGATATTAGAAATATTATGTAGAATAAAATACATTTTAAACAACCTATTCGCAATATATTTTTTGACGTACTTTTGATATTTAAAACACTTTTCATCCATTAAACAGATGGGTAAAGATCGTTTCTAATACGTATCTTCCACTAATATAGTTACACTGATAATAACATTGATGCGCAGAAAGAAACTGTTTTGAAAGTTTTTAAAACAAACTATACCTATCATTATGTAATCTGCTTATACTCAGATATTCGCAAAGTGTTTTTTATAGTAATATGTAACATGTTTTTTTAACCTTTTAACCCTAAACATCAACAATTTAATAATAAGATACTGTATGCAGTCGTTGACATTATTAACATGATCACAGAAAACATTGTACAAGTACATGATGTTGAATCATGATTGAGTATTGACTGGTCATTTACATGAATGAGAAATTGTATTTAGTCTTAAGTCTTCGTTACCATAAATGTATGACGTCATAATAAAACTGATAAAGATTCTAAATCCCACGAGTGTTTGGCGAGAGTAGTACCGAATGATATTATTAACAGCATTAGGTTTCTAAACTACCGAGTACTTTAAGAAAACAAAATTGGCTGGTGGGAGGCTTCGGCCGTGGCTAGTTACCACCCTACCGACAAAGACGTACCGCCAAGCAATTTAGCGTTCCAGTACGATGCCGTGTAGAAACCGAAAGGGGTGGGGATTTTCATCCACCTCCTAACAAGTTAGCCCGCTTCCATCATAGACTGCATCATCACTTACCATCAGGTGAGATTGTAATCAAGGGTTAACTTGTAAAGAATATAATAATAATAAACTTAGGTACTTATTAGGGTAATAGGGCAAAATAGAAATACTATCATTGCTTACGATACTTTCGCCAAATACTCCTAGGATAACGAATCTTTATTTATTACTTGTTTTAATATCATGACGCCATTTTGAAAGCTTTTGTTTTTTAAACTACTCGTATATCTAATCAAGCTTATCTATACTAATATTATAAAGCTGAAGAGGTTTGTTTGTTTGTTTGATTTGACGCGCTAATCTCAGGAACTACTGGTCCAATTTAAAAAAAACCTTCCTCGATAGCCCATTTATCGAGGAAGGCTATTATGGCTAGGCTATATATTATCCCGGTATTCCTACGGGAACGGGAACCACGCGGATGAAACCGCGCGGCGTCGGCTAGTAGTGAGAATATAAAAGAATCTACAAGAGAATCTACTTACAAGTATGAGCAGGTACATTAAACATTTCTCTGAGGAAATTATTAGCCATTGTAGTCTACGGCTATTTCTATAATATGTTAATGTATGACTTGTATGCATTATGCATACATCTATTTGAAGAGACAAAGGGAAATATATTTGCACGAACATTAGATGTCACAAATACATACCTACATATTATATGTATTCCATATTGGCAAATACGAAATAACTACTCGTATCTGTCTCTTGCCACTTGACTTTAATGATTTTTCATTAAAAGTTATTATAGAAATAGCCGACTCCTCGCAGTTTCATCAGCATAGTTCCCGTTCTCGTGAGTATAAAATATCGCCTAGGACACTCACAAAGAACGTGGCTTTTTAGTGGTAAAAGAATTTTCAAAATGGTTCACTACTTTATAATTATTATAAAATTAGTACCTATAGATTATTTTTTGTTTGTTTGAAAAAAATATTTCGTCAGTCATGGAATATTGGATGAAACCGACAATTTCTCAGAAAGTTTAAATTAGGCTAAAATATTAAAGGCAGAAGTATTATAGCCATAATACTAAGATAGAACTTTTATCCTCAAACCTAACCAATTGTAAATGCGACAATGAATTTCCTTATTTGTTTTTACACCTTCTACTTAATAGACTATAGTTTTTGCATCATCATTGTCGGGGTATATCCCTGTTTTCCGAGTGACTCTATAATAACATTTTGAAGACGTTTGGCATAAAATTGTTTGATGACCCATCTTGTGTCATCTTGGTAAGTTCACCTCGGAATTTGACATACCTAGCTGAATATTTAGTATATACTTGTATTTTGGCATTGTAATGGTAGACGTCCAGTGATTTGCATCGTATGTACCTTCCGTACAAAGAATACTAAAATCCGTTTGATGCGATACTCCGACGCGTAAAAAAATACTAAAATCCGTTTGATGCGATGCGTCCGACGTGTAAAAGAATACTAAAATCCGTTTGATGCGATGCTTACGATGCGTTCGATGGGGATTTGTGGACGCCTGCCGTAAAAGTTGTCTCGAAACCTAACGTATAGTAGGGTCTCCCGCATCTATTAAATTTTGAGGACAAAGGTCACAATAATATCGATATTTTTGCAAACGTCTCATTGTCTAGTCTATAAACGGCTCAATGGTCATGACAAAATCTAAATTAACACGAAGATGTATACGCTCCTATAGCTACTATATTATAGCGGTTTTACTGCTCATTGTGAATCCAGCATGTAGGTGGGTGTGCGGGCGGCAAAAACAGTAGTCTAGTCATCGCGCCTTTTTAATCAACGCAAAGTTTATTGTTGATTTTTTATTCGAGATCAACTCAGTTATCGTCGGGCGGTGCAAAGACCTTTCGAGATGCGGAACCTCGTCTCAGCCTTATTACCCTGCCGAGAGCTACTGAGAAAAATATTCCATCTCTTTATGTTTAAGCAATTGCTAAATGCAGATACTTGCGCCTCTATTCTTTCGGTTGGAATCTATACTAATACTTTAAAGCTGAAGAGTTTGTTTGTTTGCTTGAACGCGCTAATCTTAGTAATTACTGGTCCGATTTGAAAAACTCTTTCAGTGTTAGATAGTCCATTTGTCTAAGAAGGCTTATAGGCTATGTATCAACCCCGTATTCCCGTAGGAATCATATATAGCAGGGTTTCTCAAACTTCCGGCTCCACGAAACCCTGTTAAAATTTCCAAGTGACAGCGAACCTTTTACTAACGAATGGGAAACCCCAAAGAAAAAATAAATTTGACTGTTGAAGAAAATAAGGTTTTTATTTGAATAAAAGGTAACACATAAAGTACCATAATAATGTGATGGGTGCCCTTGATTTTTCTCGCAAATCGATTCAATGTTAGGAGTAATTTTGGACAATTTCAATCTTAATTTTGACTCGGTATCAGTATTAAGCCACCATTACGTAAATTTTGTCTCGTACTCCCTGCTGTCAAATGGCGAACCCCTAGGGGTTCGCGTACCCCATTTTGTGAAACCCTGATATATAGCATTTAACAACGTGGCCCTTGTGCTTGTTTCATCAAGTATAACTTACGAAAACATATTATTTCCAGCTTATTCTTCGGCAACCTGTTCGTGTTCATCAAGTTCCAAGGCAAGACGCACATAGATGTGGAGACGCGCAACGTGGTCTTCGGCGCGCTGACCGCCGTCTGCGTCGTGGGCATGCTGTTCTTGGTCATGCTGCGACCTGCGCGCCGCACGCCCAACGTTGACGATGTAAAGGTACTTCTTTTGTTGTCTTATTCATCATCATCATCTTCTCCTTCTTTCTTCTTTCCTGGGCCTTTTCCGCACTTGGCCATTTGTGGTTGGCCGTTGTACGTACATCATCCCCATATTAGCTGGTGGACGTCCACCGCAGGGCATAAGCCTTTTCTAGGAAGGTACTTCCAAACACCACCATCCTGAGAAGTCTGGATCCAGCGACTCCCTTCAATTCGCGTGATGTCGTCAACTCATCTGGTGTAGAGTCGACCAACTGCGCTTTCTAGTATAATATGTTCGCGTTCATCAAGTAGCCAGTCAAGATAAGACACCAAAAATATGTTTAGCGCGCTGACCGCCGTCAGCGTCGTAGGCATGCTGTCATGCTGCATCCTGTACGCCGCACACCCAACGTTGACGATGTAAAGGTACTTCTTTTGTTGTCTTATTCATCATCATCACCATATCAGCTGATGGACGTCCACCGCAGGGCATAAGCCTTTTCTAGGAAGGTACTTCCAAACACCACCATCCTGAGAAGTCTGGATCCAGCGACTCCCTTCGATTCGCTTGATGTCGTCAACTCATCTGGTGTAGAGTCGACCAACTGCGTTTTCTAGTGCGGGGTTGACATTCTAACACCTTGGGACCCAACGTCTTGTCTTATTCTTCGACAATATGTTCGCGTTCTTCAAGTATCAAGTCAAGATAAGGACGAGCTATAGGTTTGTCACACTGACCGCCGTCTGCGTCGTGAGCATGCTGCGTCCTGCGCGCCGCACGCCCAACGTTCTTGTCTTATTTCATCATCATCACCATATTAGCTGATGGACGTCCACCGCAGGACATAAGCCTTTTCTAGGGAATTTCAAACACCACAATCCTGAGAAGTCTAGATCCAGCGACTCCCTGCGACTTGCTTGATGTCGTCAACCCACCTGGTTTAGGGTAGACAAACTGCGCTTTCTAGTGCGGGGTTGACATTCCAACACCTTGGGACATTGCAACGTCTTGTCTTACTCTTCGATAATATGTTCGTGTTCCTCAAGTAGCAAATGAATGGAAAAATCTCAAGTCGCGAGCCTCTGCTAGCACACATATAACTACAAATGATAAAAGTTCGTTATATGTGTGTCAGGGTCGACGTACTGTAGTCTCGATATTCCGTTGTACAATTATTTTTTTTCGCTAAGTTCAAGAAAACCACGTATTGTGTGTCTGCGATCGCAGGGTTTTTGACCTGAGTAGGCGTTAGGTCGGACGTAGATAGATGAAATGAGAAATACTCAAATAACGTTTATGAAAATCTACTTTGTAAACTTAATGAACCCATGGGGTTTAGATTAATTACTTTCATCGATTTTCGCTTATAAGTTTTATTATTTTTAGTTCTTCGACTAAAACTAAAACGTACTTGACTAAAGTTGTAGATAATTTTATTTGCTACAAAAATGTTTTGTTAGTTTTTTGTCAG
The DNA here is from genome assembly GCF_947172395.1 of Bicyclus anynana. Classification (NCBI taxonomy): domain Eukaryota; kingdom Metazoa; phylum Arthropoda; class Insecta; order Lepidoptera; family Nymphalidae; genus Bicyclus; species Bicyclus anynana. The sequence goes on from NC_069093.1 coordinate 5,050,799, forward strand.
GTTTTGTTTCTTCTTTCTCTATTTACTCTAAAAATATATCTGAAAATAAAATTGCGTCCCCTGAAAATGTACGCCAAGCCCAAAAAAATCAAACTTGTAATAAATAAATGTTGGTCGGTGGTATAAACTCATTTTGGAAAATCCAAGGTCCAAAATTTTTGAAGACCCCTGCCTATATAAATCTATCTATCGTACTATGTTATAAAATCTTCATTTGCGTTGTAAGTAGTAATCTTTTGAACTTTACACTTTCGACTGTATATGAAATAAGGGTCAAATGACATATAAAGTATTCAGTAATTGGCTATGATTGTAAGGGTATGCATATCGCACTTAAAAAGCCTTAAGGCGGATCGGTCAAGGTATTCTGGTGTGAAATAAATACTTTTAAGTGTAAAATCTTTGGTACCAGCCTGGATTTTGCAGCAACTATTGTATGAATTAAAAGAAAATAGGGCCTTCAAAATTTTTCTATCGTTTCATCATCATCATTATCAGACGATAGACGTCCACTGCTGGACATAGGCCTCATGCATGGATCTCCAAGCACAACGGTCTCGAGCCGCCAGCATCCAGCGGCATCCATGTCCCGTCGTTTATTCATGGAAAAATGTAGATATTAGACGCATTAATGTGTCGGGATCGGTTACGGTCATTACCTATTACAAATGTCCAGTGCCGAATTAAGGTCATTTGACTTTATGCCCTAAGCAATATTCATCTGTAGGCCCCCCTGTCGTTGAAAGAACTACAAAGAAATTAATAAAAAATGTTAACAGATGATTAGGTTATGACAATATGTTTTGAAATTGCTCATTCTTTTTTCTTTGCCGTTTCTGGTGCATCCATAGACGGGATGCCCTAAGGATTTTCTTAAATAGCATAGGTATAGGCTTATCCAGGACTGCAAATGTTTGCTAAATAATTATTGTAGCAGAATCAAAAATTATCATCTTAAGTCAAGCCACTTTGATCCCTTTCTGTATTAGACTATAAGTCATGTTGGTCCATTAAATATAGGTTAATGTAACTAACTAAAAGTAATAAATTAGATTTTCTTTAATTTATATTTCCTCTCATTTAAGCATTTTCTTTACAAATTTATTATGTTGTTAATTCATAAATTAAATAAATCAATAATAATTAATAATTATTAAAATCTAATCGTGCCTTAATTGTTTTCTAGAGCGAGATAGTGCCAGTGCAAGAAGCAGAAGGGCCAATGGAGGCGTTTAGGGGCGCGCTCCGACTTTTCTGCACCGGAGATATGATTCTGTTGAGTGCTGCCTTCGTTTATACAGGTTGGTTATCTTTTTTATTGTTTTAAGTTAACGCATGTGTGTGATTGTGCGAGTGTGTGTGAGAGCGGTATGTATCGAGTAATTTTCCACTTCACAATATATTGATTTTTTGTAATAAAATAAAACGAGGCGGAGATCTTTGACCTTGTCCAGTGCGGTGTCGCAGTGACTTCATTGCAATCAAGAGTGATGTCTTTGGTTTCATCATCATTATCAACCCGGCCTACTGCTGAGCTCGAGTCTCCTCTCAGAATGAGAGGGGTTAGGCCTTAGACCACCAAGCTGGCCCAATGCGGATTGGCAGACTTCACACACGCAGAGAATTAAGAAAATTCTCAATTATGCAGGTTCCTCACAATGTTTTTCCATCACCGTTTGAGACACGTGATATTTAATTTCTTAAAATGCACTTAACTGAAAAGAGGTGCATGCTCCAGACCGGATTCGTACCCAGAGTCCACACCAGAATCGGTGGCAGAAGTCATAGCTCCACTACGCTATCACGATTTTTGACTTCAATATCGATTATTTAATGCCCTCCAGCTAAAATTTTCAAAATATCTTTAATGTACAGAATTTGACCTGTTACAGTTTTATTATAAGTATAGATATATAGCTGAAAATCAGCGCCGTATGTTCTTTGTTTATGGGGAGCATATAGCAATATGCTGAGCTAGGACCTTTTTCTAGGTTATGCCACATATCGCAGGGTATTATTCTTAAATAATTGTGATGTGTGGCATTGTTGAATACTGACTATAATATTTTATAGGTGCAGGTTTCTTTCTTCGGTTTTCTTGCTTCTTCTTGATTCTATTTTTGAATATATGAATGATGTTGCAGAATTTGGTATGTAGGTTTTATGAGTCCGTCGTTGATGAGGTCTGTTCCTAATGTAGTAATAAATAATGTAGTAATAAATAAATTTTCTTTTCTTTCTTTTCTTTTCTATATATAGATTTATTACTATTCGTTGATTTGTTTAGGCGTGGAGCTGTCGTTCTTCAGCGGCGTGTACAGTCCCAGCATCGGGTTCACGCTGGGCATGGGCGAGAACGCCAAGCAGCTGGTCGGGCTGTCGGGCGTCTTCATCGGGCTGGGAGAGGTGCTCGGTGAGTTAACTACTTGTTACTAGCCGACGCCAGCGATCCCTTGTTACTTCAAATAACAGAACACAAAATTCCGCTCACATTTTTTAACACAGTTTGACGGCCTCCGTGGCGCAGTGGTATGCGCGGTGGATTTACAAAACGGAGGTCCTGGGTTCGATCCCCGGCTGAGATTGAGATTTTCTTAATTGGTCCAGGTCTGGCTGGTGGGAGGCTTCGGCTGTGGCTAGTTACCACCCTACCGACAAAGACGTACCGCCAAGCGATTTAGCGTTCCGGTACGATGTCGTGTAGAAACCGAAAAAAGGTGTGGGTTTTCATCCTCCTCAAACAAGTTAGCCCGCTTCCATCTTAAGACTGCATCATCACTGGTGAGAGGTGAGATTGTAGTCAAGGGCTAACTTGTAAAGACTAAAAAAAAAACACATATTTAAATCTTGCCCATAAATCACTTTACCTACCAACGTTTACGTATTGGAGAGAACTGCGTGAAAATCTATTTAGTAATTTCGATATTATCGATATTATAGAACTTTATAGAACTTTTTTATTATAATATGTTATAACAGATTGTTACATTATAACAGATCTACGTTATAGGGTTATATGGGAGTGACCTTGACCAGCCGCCGTTTTTTTCCAAAATTCTGTTATAATATGTTCACACCTATATAAATCGGTAAAAAAAACAAACAAATGATAATGATTCAAACACAGACTACCTACTAAGGTAGGTAGTTCTAGGTAGTCCGTGGAGTCAAAGCTTTGTTAAAATCTCATTTAGGTACTGTTTTATTGCGAAGTAGTGAGCGCCTCCAACTTTATACTCGTAAAAAATCCTGAACAATGACATTAGTTTATTTCTATAAGACATGATTAGTATTTACGCATAACCTTTAAAACAAAGTCATGTAATATTTGTGATGGCCTTAACAATCAATTGATTTATCACATTTGGATGATAAAATAAAAACCTTGACGTACATTTCGTTCATTGAATTGTTGTTGCATAAGTTGTCTTGTCTTCTGAATCATGGGCCTGGTAAATATTTAAGTGGGTGACAAATTATTTACCTGTTTTTACGGTAAATTTTTCATGATTATAGAAGTAATCTATATTTAATATTATAAATGCGAAAGTTAGTCTGTCTGTTGTCACGTTATTTTTATTTGTAAAACAAATAAAAATACGGCATAATTTTAAAAGAAAAGTTTATTAAAAAAAAGAATTGATAAGAGGGTCGGGGTGTGTGTGGCCGGCTTAAGGTCCGCTGCTATTTCGGTACCACACTCTCCTTGCTTCTTCAATCCGCGTGGTTAGCGCCTGCAGGGCTTTTTGATTCCAAAGGGGATCCCCACGTCGATCCAAGTCTCAAGGAAGTTCCTGGAATGCACCATTTGATATGCATTTTATAAACGATTATACTATAGTAATCTCGCGGACTGCCACGTTATTTAGCAAGCAAGAGGGGTACCTACTAATGACATTCTACAATCTACATGCTTCTAGGATGTGGCAGTCGTACAATATAAGAAAAAACAAACTGACTATTATTTAACTAACTCTAAGCATTTTTACATTTTTAAATAAATTGCATTTTCATTGCAAATTATAATTACAAACAAAAACAGAAAAGAAGTATTTACAACAATGGAGGTATTAAGCTAAAACTATATACAACAGGAACAAACAGCACATACTATTAAAGTTAAGTAATAAGAACATTTTATATGACTAAATAAACTTGCACAACTTACCCAGTATGGGAACTTCTAAAGAACACAATTAAATTCGGAATTATGAAAAATTCGGAATTGTGAAAACAGGAATAAAATAGGTAAAGATTATTATTTCTTAGAACACGGTAGCTCTTTCCAAGACCGTTCAAAAAGTGCTCGTTCATTTTCAAACGTCATTGCCAAAGTCTGTGGACTTCGCGATTGTCAATGTCCACGCGACATTGACATTTGACACGTTAGAAGCGTTCCGTAACACATAAAGGTGTGACCTAATTTAATAACAAAATTAAATATAGATAAATAATTTTTAGATTTACTTTTTAACTAGTCTATATATTTTAGAAATAAGTTTTATTTTTAATTTAAAAATATGTTCGACGCGTTACAGTACCGCCCTTCCTAAGTAGAATTTTGCCTAAGTGAAATTCTTTACCTACCCTGCATAAAATAAAACTAAATAAAAATAAAACTAAAATACATCTAATTATACTTATTCACTAACTTTAAATCCTTAATATGCCATGCACCTATGTTACGACCCGAGAGATCTTCAAGTACATAGACTAAAGGAGATCGCTTTTCTAATACCTTGCATTTTTGATATTTGGGTGCCAGTTTCTTGCTGAAATAAGCTTCTTTGTCACTTAAGAAATAACATTTTTTCCATACGTTATCACCGACGTTAAACTCGATATGTTTACGTCTTAAGTTGTATCTTTCAGTGTTTTTTACGTGGCTTCGCCAAAGAGCGGTTTGCACTTTATCAAAAATGACAGCCAAATGACCTAAATTTTCTGCATACAAGTCACGCGGAAGAAATACAAATTCGTTTGAGGTATCGTTGTCGATATAATGAGACCCTGACGTAACAAGCTCTCTTCCGTGAACTAGAAAGGATGGTGTGAAGCCGGTAGTTTCATTTATAGAATTGTTAATTGCAAACTGTATCTTCGGAATATTAACATCCCACGACCTATGATCATCTTCCACGAATGATGATAATGCCGTAACAATAGTTTTGTTATAACGTTCTACGGTATTTATTTGTGGAGTATATTTAGGCGTAAAGTGGATGTTTGGGATGTTGTATGTTTTAAGCAGTTTATCAAGCTCTTTGCTTATAAACTGACTACCATTGTCCATCACGATAGTCTGTGGAACTCCGTGTACCAAAAATACATCATTTTCCAAGTGTTTAGTTATTAAATCGGACGTGGCTCTTCGTAACGGAAATATTAAGCAATACTTAGAGAAGCAGCATGTCACAACGAAAATGTAACAGTTTTGTTTTCGAGTATTGGGTAAAGGGCCAGCCAGGTCAATTGAAAGCATTTGAAATGGGCGAAAGCATTCTTTTGGCCTGCCCATTTTTCCTAATGTATTATGAGTGGGTATTTTATGGGATAAACATGAATCACAAGATGAAACAAAGTTCACTACATCCTTATGCATGTTGGGCCAATAGTAATTTAGACTTAGTCGTTTATAGGTTTTGAATATTCCAAAATGTCCCGATATTGGTTCGGAATGGTTTTCTTTCAAAATTTGTAATCGGGATTCCTTTGGAATAACGAGTTTCCATTCGAATTCTGAGTGTAATGGATTGTTGGATTTCATGTAACGGTAAAGGTTTTTATTTTTTATAGTATAATTAGGAAAATTAGATGGAAGTTCAAGGCATCCGTTGTAAATTTTTAAATACCAAGCGTCATCAGTATTACTAAAGTCAGTCAAAGTAATATTAGCTACTGGGACTGTTCTAGATAAAGCATCAGGGATTATATGATCTTTACCGCGACGATGTTTTATTGCGAAATTAAAAGATGAAAGTCGGACTCCCCATCTAGCTAAGCGTCCTGTTGGGTTTGAAAGGGAAAGAAACCATTTTAAGGCAGCGTGGTCGGTAAAAACATTACATGTCAACCCGTTCTCAATATAGCAGCGCCAGTGCTCTAAAGCAGTTAATACAGCAAGAGCTTCTCTTTCTGTCACACTGTAGTTTTTTTCAGGACCTGTTAACGTTCTGCTCATATAAGCTATTGGATGTTCTTCATTATTAATTGTCTGAGATAACATTCCACCTATTCCATAGCTGCTAGCGTCAGTGTGAATATCGAAAGGATAATCAAAATTAGGACAAGCCAAAACAGGAGCCCGAACTAACATTGATTTTAAAGCCAAGAAGGCCTTATCGGATTCAGCCGTCCATTGGAATGGCGGAGAATTCTTTCTTGTTGAAGTAAGCTTATTAAGCGGGCCAGCGATTGTGCTGAAGTTAGGTATGAACCTTCTATACCACGATGCAGTGCCCAAGAAGCGCTTAACCTCCTTTTTAGTAGTAGGAGTTGGATAGTTCAGAATAGCATCAACTTTGGTTGGATCCGTGCGAAGTCCAGCAGCGTCTACTATGTAACCTAAGTAACTTAATTGATCTCTAAAAAACTGGCTCTTTTCTAGGTTTATAGTTAAATTAGCATTTTTCAATTTGTCAAGGACACGTTGAAGAAGAGATACATGTTCATCAAATGTTTTGCTTACTATTATAATATCATCGAGGTAGGCAAATACCTTTAATTCGAATTCCGGTCCAAACAACTTATCCACTAGTCTTTGTTGTGTAGCCGGTGCGTTAGTTAGTCCAAAAGGTGTCACTTTGAATCTAAAGGTACCACGTCCAGGAACATAGAAAGCCGTTTTATCTCTATCAGGTTCGTGAAGTGGTATTTGCCAAAAGGCTTTGGACAGGTCGACACTAGAAAGATATTTCGCATCTCTTAAATTGTCTAAAATTTCTGACACATATGGCAAGCTGTAAGCATCCTTTCTAGTTACAGAGTTTAATTTCCGACTGTCCAAACAAAATCGAGGCTTACCGTCTTTTTTATTGACTATTAGTATTGGAGAAGACCAAGGGCTTTCAGTTGGTTCTATAACATCTAGACCGAGCATCTCATCTACCAATTCTGCAATTATGCGTTGTTTCTCTATAGACAACCGATAACTACGCTGCCTGATAGGTTCTACACTACCCGTATTAATTTTATGTGTAATTGCGGAAGTCTTACCAAGTCCTTTAACTTCAAAAGAGATCTCTGTGAATTTATCTATTATCGTTTTTGATATATTCTTTTCACTATCGTCGAGGTTTTCATAGCCATTGATAAAATTTTGAGGCTTCGCCGAGATATTAATCTTATTCACTTGTGCCTCAAATTCAGAAAAATAATTAATAGATGCCAAGTGTTTAGGGAAGATCTGAAACTCCTTCCAAAAATCAATGCCAAGTATCAAAAAGGTATCAATTTCAGGAATAACATGTGCTTTTATAACCTTCAATTGACCTCCGAAAACTAAAGGTAATAAAATGTAACCTAGTGAACTAATTTGTTGTCCTCCAGCGGTGGTAACATTTATCCTAGAGTCTAAATGTAATGTAAGATTGTAGTTTAGCAAATGCCTATGAGAGTTGTTTCCTAATATACTAACGGCTGAGCCAGAATCTAAAAGACCGTAAATATCCAAGCCTTCTATATTATTTATATTTACTTTTAAGTAAGGTCTAGGATCTCCGCTCGGTACTTTATTGAAAATTGAAGCGATATTGTAAGATGTAAAAAAATTTTTTATTGTTATAAGCCAACTAGTCCAATCTGAGCGGTCAAACTTTGGACTACTTTTGGCTATGCTACAATTTTCAATAATTAGTTTTTTGTTTCGGTTTCTTTAGAAGTACATTTTGGACAATCAGGAGTGCGATAGTCTTTTAGCCCACACTTAAAGCAAAATATAGTGCGTTCAGCCTGACATTCACTCATAGTATGAGTATTATCACGACATCGGTGACAATACTTAGTTGAACTTTTAGTAAGCGTCTCATTAATTGCATAAGTTTTATTTATAAGTTCTTTATTTGGTAAATTAGAGGTATTACTATTGTAGCTATTTGGTTTAAAATTTGAAGTATTGTAATATCTTTGAGTATATTGAATTTTATTAGATTCCTTTACATGGCGATAAGCGAATTCGGGTGCTACAGAGTTTGAGTTGGAGGTAGGAGGTTCTTTAAAGTTATCACAACGTATTTTAATACGTTCGTAATTGCGACAAATTGAACGTAGCTCATCAATGCTTTTAATATCTGAGCATGTGAACAATACACTTGCGTAACAAGGCCTAATATTATGAATTAGAATTTCCAGTTTCTCTTCTTCAGGTAAATCTTTATTAAGACGCGAAAACATGCCTTTCATAATAGCAAAGTAAGTTATTATATTTTCTGTAGCACCTTGTGTCCTACTGCGAATTTCTGATAACATCCTATAATCGTAATCGACGAGATCAAAGTCTTCTTTGAGTGTCGTTAAGAGATCTTTCCATGTATCAACATCTCTTTTAATGCTTCGATACCAGTGGAGAGCGTCTCCTATAAATAGATCACATGCATAAGAAAGCATCTTCTTGTCGGTAACATCTTTAGATACACGGAACTCCTCCACACGCTCAATAAATGAACGAACACATGATTTACCATCAAATTTGATCTTTGCCAAATCTGGGGATAAACTGCGTTCACAAGTAATAGAAAGCTTAGTTAAATTATCTAGGGAAGTTTGTTCATAATCAGGATTCGAGGTAGATTCTGCGCGAGAACGTGCTTCTGTTTTTACTATTTTTTGTAACTGTACGCATAATGTTTCATAAAAATCTCTAGAATCCGCAAGAGCAGCAGCATTGTCACTCTTCTTAGAAGTAACTACTCTCTGCAATCTATGGTAAATATGGTTGAGTAAGTTTGCGGTTCTATCAATGAGTGGCTTTTGTAAATCAGTTTTTAACGTATCGATATTACATTTAATTTTTGTCAACGTTTCAGTTATACCCGCATGATCTTCGGCAAAATCAAGACAAGATTCCAGAATTTCTTCTGAAGGGTATTTTTGTGTTAGCTTAGTAACTTGCCGGCGAAGCTCTGACACATTATCAGCGGGTGACTCACCTCTGATAATTACTTCGTATATTAATTCAGATTTTTGGAGTAAAAGGAATTTAATTGGATAAGACATTTCTAGGTATGTTGTGCAAATTCAACTAATAATTTAGTAAACAGAAACAAAATATCGGTAAGAGCAACAAAAGAAAACGAGAAAAGAAAAAAAATTGCAACAAAAAAACACAAAGCTTAAACTATGTATAACAAGTACCCTACAATTTTTTTTTTTTTTTTTTTACTAATAGTAGACTTTTTTTAATATGTTCTTAACCACTATAATTGTAATAATAGAAAAAAAATATTATTATTAGTAGGTACGTAGGTACTTATTACACATTCATACTAAAATTATAATTGACTAAACAAGTATAATAAAAGATATAATATATGTAATTAAAACTAAACTAAGACATACACCATCACCAGAAAGCAAGAGAAGTATGCAGCCGACCTTAGACCTCGAGGGAAAAACACGAGTTGGGCGCCATATGTCACGTTATTTTTATTTGTAAAACAAATAAAAATACGGCATAATTTTAAAAGAAAAGTTTATTAAAAAAAAGAATTGATAAGAGGGTCGGGGTGTGTGTGGCCGGCTTAAGGTCCGCTGCTATTTCGGTACCACACTCTCCTTGCTTCTTCAATCCGCGTGGTTAGCGCCTGCAGGGCTTTTTGATTCCAAAGGGGATCCCCACGTCGATCCAAGTCTCAAGGAAGTTCCTGGAATGCACCATTTGATATGCATTTTATAAACGATTATACTATAGTAATCTCGCGGACTGCCACGTTATTTAGCAAGCAAGAGGGGTACCTACTAATGACATTCTACAATCTACATGCTTCTAGGATGTGGCAGTCGTACAATATAAGAAAAAACAAACTGACTATTATTTAACTAACTCTAAGCATTTTTACATTTTTAAATAAATTGCATTTTCATTGCAAATTATAATTACAAACAAAAACAGAAAAGAAGTATTTACAACAATGGAGGTATTAAGCTAAAACTATATACAACAGGAACAAACAGCACATACTATTAAAGTTAAGTAATAAGAACATTTTATATGACTAAATAAACTTGCACAACTTACCCAGTATGGGAACTTCTAAAGAACACAATTAAATTCGGAATTATGAAAAATTCGGAATTGTGAAAACAGGAATAAAATAGGTAAAGATTATTATTTCTTAGAACACGGTAGCTCTTTCCAAGACCGTTCAAAAAGTGCTCGTTCATTTTCAAACGTCATTGCCAAAGTCTGTGGACTTCGCGATTGTCAATGTCCACGCGACATTGACATTTGACACGTTAGAAGCGTTCCGTAACACATAAAGGTGTGACCTAATTTAATAACAAAATTAAATATAGATAAATAATTTTTAGATTTACTTTTTAACTAGTCTATATATTTTAGAAATAAGTTTTATTTTTAATTTAAAAATATGTTCGACGCGTTACACTGTCTGTTACCTTTTCACGGGTAAACAGCTGAACCGATCAAGATGAATTTTGGTATAATGGTAAATGGGACCTTGTAGCAAAACATACGATACGATTTTTGACACTAAAATAATAAAAATAGAAGAGATATAATAAAAATAGAAAACTCTAACTGTAACAAATTTTTAAAACTTACGAGTTACAAATTTGTTCATAAATTTAAAAAAACAACAATATAATGTGAATCGAGAATTTTTAAAATTCAACCCCTAAAGTGGTGAAATAGGGGTTGAAAGTTTACATTTATTAATGCTTAACCAATACACATTTTCCCAGTTTGATAACATTGTCTTACTAGTGCATACCCTGATCTACAGTCCTATGCACGCCCCTGGCTACTCGTATCTTTTAAAGTAATAGAAGTTGTCCTTATTACGGTAATTGTTACATACATTCGAGTGGCACTCGATGTGTTATTGAGATCATTGTTCCATCGAGTGTTTTGTATAACCATTGTTTGAACAACTCACTGATAGATTTGATTAGTTATGTGGTAAATTATTTTAGTTAAACTCGATGAGTTAGTATAACAAATTCTATGTTAATATTCTCTGACATAGGAATACACAGAAAGAAAATGAATTTTAATTTTATTATCATCTGATAGTGATCGTAAAAGTGTTTAACATTATTATCCTAAGTCCACAAACTCGCATTGGAGTCTAAGCTTGGTGGGACTAAGCTCTATATGCCCTCTCCTATAAAGATAGTCCTGACCAGTGGGCAGTTAAAATAGGCTAATGATGACGAGTATGTCTCAAATACTAAAAAAATTGGCCTTAATTTCACAATATTGAATGTATCAAATGCTTATGCTAATTCCATATTTACAGGAGGAGCACTATTTGGCATCCTCGGTAGCAAGACGACTAGATGGGGCCGCGACCCGGTCGTGATTATGGGATACCTGATCCACATGACGAGCTTCTTCCTCATCTTCATCAACCTGCCCAACGCAGCACCCTTCGGCGACACCACCGACGTCTCCTACATCGGGCCCTCCGCTTACCTGGCGATGTTCTGCAGCTTCCTGCTAGGATTCGGTGACGCGTGCTACAATACTCAGATCTACTCCATTTTGGGTGGAAAGTACGCTGACTGCAGTACGTCCGCGTTTGCGCTTTTCAAGTTCACACAGGTAAATATTTTATTGCATCCTATCTTACTAATATAAACACGAAAGTTTGTATAGATGTATGTTTGTTACTCTTTACTGTTACTTATATGTGTAATAGATTTTACTCTGGATTAACACATAGGCTACTTTTTATCCCAAAAAAAAAAATCCATGGGATTTCCGAGATTTGCAAAAACCTGATGATTTTGATGGTATGAATGTTTGCTACTCTTTCACGCCTCGGCTACTGAACCGAATCTTTAACTTGAAATAGAGATAGATTATAGTCTGGATCAACACATAGGCTACTTTTCATCCCGGAAAAATCCATGGTTCCCGTAGGATTTGTGAAAAACTGAATTCAACGCGGACAAGGTCGCGGGCGTCCGCTAGTTTATTAATATTTTTTTCAAATTATTGCCTTAACTACGTTGCTAGAGTGTATTGTACATACAATCGTTTCAAATAATAATAATATGAACCTATTTTGAATATCAAATACAAGATTTCTTTGTGTTATTTGTTAAAAGCTTATGATTGTGATAAACATTTGTTTCATTAAAAAAAACAGCACAATTCATTTTTTAGATTTAATACAATTAAATGAATCTAAAATGGTTTATCCATATACCACACAGTAGATTCAAATGTAGAGAATGAATTATGAATGATATTAAAATAGGTGCCTCCCAAGGTTCATTTTTGGGTCCTTTACTTTTTTTGCTTTACATAAACAACCTGTTACATAAGGCTCATTTGTTTACAGTCACTAGCTGCAGCGGCTTGCTTCTTCTACTCATCACGGGCGCCATTGTCGGTGCAACTGGGCGTGCTCGCCATCTTAGCCTCAGTAGGAACGGCCGCCTTCTGCCGCGTGGAGTGGCGGGCACGAGCGCGAGCGCGCGCCGCTGCGCTAGAGTCGATCGACGATAAATTATCGCCCGCCACTCATTCACTCGCCGATAATACTCTACATTACGATTGAGCTGTTTGACTTTGATGTTGCCCTGGTACCTGAGCTGAGACATTCCAACAAGTTTATGTAATTTAAAATCATTGAAAATCATTCCAAATCAATGGTATAGTTCATAGCTACGATCTAGGGTATGGAACTCTAAATTTATAGGCACTAAATACCACAAAACTTGAATTGAAAACAAAAAGTATATTAGTACCACAAATATGGTGTTTAAAAAAAATCCGTGTTTCTTATTTAATATTTTAAATATACATAAATAATGTGATTAGAATTTAAATATATTAAATAGTTTGTTAATATAAATTATCATGAGAAAATGAAGTCACTCCATTATTATAATAGCTCAACATTCTAAACTTTCTCACATTATCAATACAATTTTATTTTACTTAAAGTGAGAAATGAATTTTTCATTTCATTACAAACTCTTTTTGAACTGGTAGTGATAAACTAGACGGAAAATACTTTTCAGAAGTGCTTGTAAAGTTGTAAAAACTTAGCCTTGAAAAGGATGATATTGAATTTAAATGAACTTCGAAATCGAGACTTGATTTAAAATCGAGTAATGTACAGGTACATTTATAGGTATAATTATCGAATATGTTATTAGAAATCTGATTATGTAGCTGTTGAAAGGTGTATAATCAAATTTGTAACGAAGGTACTGTAAGGCCAGAAATGTGATTTTTGAACTTAAAAGTTCAAACTTGTTAGTATTATCAAGAATTTGACTGGTAAGCGCTGGCGTAACCCTGATGAATATTTTGTATGCATAGATTTTGTAAAGATTAAATAAATTATTCAATTAAGAACAGTTCCTGGAATAGTGCTCAATAGGAACATTAAATTAATGAAATAACAATAGACAAGTAAATGTAATAGAAGATTAGAATTATTAAGAAAACAAATAAAATATACATCAGTGGATATGTTTCAGATAATTTTTATTATTATTTAAGCATAAAGTTCGCTATAACTTGCTTCATATAGAAAGTCAAACATATTGGAAGACTTACAGGACAAGCAAAATTTTCATGAAATCCAGCTGGTTTTTTTTTATTTTCATCATCATATTCTTTAAAACATTTTTAAATGCCCTTTTATTCCCGTTGGATAGAGTTTGGGGGAAATAATGATTTCATTTATTTCTATATTAGATCTACTCTGAATTTAGGTTTAAGCTGTCAATAGTTAACAATCTTCTGGCATTTCCTCTAAAAGAATAGCATTTCAATAATTATGACTCATTTTCAGGGGCAGATATAGATTACATCCTGTCTCTTGCTGAAATCCTTGTTTTTTAAAAGGGAGAATCCCTTACTTCTTCCCTTGTATATTAAAAAAAGTAGTATGAAAAGTTTTTTTGAAACCACAGCAATTAAATATTTAGGGTAAGCCAGATTGAAACCTAGATTCTCGTGATTCATAATAGCAACTAGACATTTGAATAACGAGACAGTTTATAATAATAAAAAAAAGATTCAGACAAATCTGAAAATGAAAATTAACCTCCTCCTTTTTTTTTGAAGTTGATTAAAGAGTTTAATTATTTATTCACTAAATGCAACCAAACTCTTTTGCATACAATTTTTTATGTGGCGCAAGTTATAATTAGATAGGTAAGTTATCACATAATATATCTAACATTCCATGGTACTACATTCATTCAATTAACTACTCATAACATAATTATACAGGATGTTCGAGAGTATTTCCTATAACTTTAGGGTTATATTCTTTAACAAAAATTTATTCAAAATTTTCAAGGAACATGTGTGTTCTAATATTATTTTTTTTCAGAGTAAATAATATTTCTTTTGCAAATAGATCTTAAGAAGTGTCCCTTATTCGCATCCTTACATAATGATGTATTTATATTTTAAAATGTAACATGTCGCTTTGTTACCTAAAGGCGTGTGTTACAATGGATAGTCGGTATTCTTTGAATTACTTTGTATGAAAACATATTTTCTTAGTAGTTAATAAAATATTAGTTATGCAGTTCGGTTCCTATAAGTGGTCTCGTTAATACCTTGAAGTTATGGGAAATACTTCCGAGCACCCTGTATACATATATTTATTTAAATTAATGAAATTAATATTTTAGAATTTATTAATAATTCTAGTAGGAAAAATTATGTAACTTGTAAGAGCTTCCCAGCTTGCATTCCTAAATTCTATATAATATAATAATTATTACTGCTTTGTTTGTAACAAAATATTTATTTTGTAAAAATAATATTTTCGTTCAAAACTTCAAAAGTACCTCTAGTTGCAATTATTTTTATATTTTATAAAAAAATCACGAGCCAACTAGATAAGTAAGATATTTGTAAATATGTTATAACTATAATAGGCATATTTATTTGTTAATAAATATATTGTTGCGATTATTTTCTATTAAAATATATATCCCAGAAAACAAGAATTACTTATATAATCTAGTCAAATATATACATATTTATTATTTGGACATTTTAAACCAATAACAATTATTTTATCAACAGACTTTGTAATGCAACTGTTTTCTTTTACCATGATGTACATGTTTATTATTATTGAATAATGAATTAAATAAATATTTTATTAACAATAAATCTTTTTATTAATTTATTAAATCATTATTTTTCACATATTTTACTTTCTGTGTCTACAAATTTTCACAAGGACATTCTTGACCTATCTACCCATGAAACTATTATCATATTTTATTTAAGCATAAAGCAAATGTGAAAGTATAGGAACTCTGTAAGTTTTGGTAATGGATATAAATGATTTTGCACCACTGCTGTGCTGCCATCAAATTAGAAAATGTCTCAGTGTAATTGAATTATGTATTAAGGCTTGAAAATCAAAAACAACAGATCCTAAATTTTATAATTTATTAAAATCTAACACTATATAATAAATAACAAAACTTAACTACTCTTACTATCACTACTTTGTTCTTCACCAAGTTTGAAGTCCAGAGGTTTGTCGTAACCCATTATTTTGGCATAGTACTGGGGGTCTGTGAAATGTCTTGCCTCTATGAACAGAGGTTTGCCTTTTGCATTCATTGTTGTGAACATTCCTGGAATGTCTGGCACTACTACATCTTCAGCTTTGAATTCCAACTGAAAAAAATAGTATACAATAAAAAAACCATTAAAGTCAAATGTTTGAAACTTTGATTACTGATTGTTACTGTTAATATCTTAGATTATGGAGGGGTTAGATCCAAAGTGGCCACGCTGAGAATCGGCAGACTTCACACTCAGAATTCAGAAAATGTTTCCTCACAATGTTTTCCTTCACCGTCTGAGACACATGATATTTAATTTGCTGAAAAGATGAATACTCAAATAGAATTCGAACCTGCACCCTCCAAATCAAAGGCAGAGTATGGGAATAGGGGGATAAAATATACATTGCTGCCTGCAAGTATGGTATACAATAAATTAATTTACTTTGTTATTTTGTTTAAAAACAGACAGACTTGCATGGCAATGCTTAGCAAAACAGTAATTTTACTCTGATAGACATATTCTCGGCAGAATTCTTTTAAAAGTAATAAACAAATACTTACAATGACAGGAGCCAAAAAGAAATTAATTGTAGTCGCCTTGTATGTAGATGTCTCAGGATCATAATGGATTTCAGTTACATACTTTTTTGTTATAATGTGCAATAATATAGGAGTCACAAATGTAAAGAAGCCGACTACAGAGCAAAGGGCTATTATCAATGAAGTACTGCCGATATTGGCAGCTTCTTTTAATATTAAAGGCTGTGCCGCCAACCCAGCGGCGCTTGAAGTCACAGAAAATATCTTAACAGCCCTTATTTGTGGTGTCAATGGCCCGTAGTATATTCTTTCTAATTTATTTTCCTGCTTTTCACTGCTAGCATAGTGCCTTGCTATAGTTTTCTGGCAAACACTGATCACTTTGGAGTTTGGTGTAACCAAGTCCTTAAAGAGTGCATTTCTGAATATTGAAATGTTTTGTGTGTATACTTTATGATGGCAAGTGCGAAACATTTTATTAATTGCAAGAAATTAGAATTATTTAATTATTTTTAAGGTTAACTTTTCAATTCATTTTTGTTTTTATAACTGTCAAAGTCAGTTAGCCTATGACATTGACTTTTACTGTCAGTGTCAATGTCAGCTAATATACCACAGATTCAGATTATTATCTAAAGAATAAGAAGGGACGGGAGAAGTGCGCGAGACCTCCTGACGAATGACGAATCACGTTGTTTCTGGCGCTGATTCTCAAAATCTCAACAGTGAGGTCCTGGGTTCGACGTTTGTTCGTTCCTTTGAAGTCAGTTTAGGATTTAATATTATTTTTCTTAATTGGCTCCGGCTTATTCTGGTGGAAGGCTTTAGTCTTGGCTATTACTACCACACGGGCAAAGACATACCGCCAAGCGATTAAACAAAACAATACTGCTGCCGTATGCATGAGAGAAAGGAAAGCTAGACAGAGTGGCGCCGCAACGCGTTACGTTACGAAGCGTTTTCCCTTACCATAAAATGTTATCTTATAATGGTAACTTATCAAAATATAAATAATGATCAAGTCGATTCGTTAATTTTACTTTTACATGGTTTTTATTTAATCAATATTATGCTTCGTAGGACAGTTATCGATGTCGTAACAATAGCCGGTTTCAGTATCCAGCACTAAATCGTCCGGACAATCACACCTGGAGAACCCGCAGACTGTGCCAACCAATGTTCTTTGAGGGTCCTTGCAGGTTCGTTGCGCAAGCCAATAGTTCTGGGTACAGTCGCAAACATTCTGTACCAAGTGCTCTGGACATCTCTCGACGCCTGTAAAATATTGAAAACACTTAATTAGAAAAAATATCATACAGCTAGGTATAGTACCTACACTGCTACGGTCTAACACTTTAGTTTATAATTGTACTGCGTAGATGCCATTTTGGTTCAACTTACTTGCCGGGATCTGTACAATATTTTAAAGTTATTATCATTTTCAGCCTAATTGAATGTTCCACTTAAGGTCAGATCTTTCTCCTTAAATAAGACGAAATCTCGTCGCGGATTTACAAAACGGAGGTCCTGGGTTAGATCCCCGGCTGGGCAGATTGAGCTTTTATTAATTGGTCCAGGTCTGGCTGGTGGGAGGCTTCGGCCGTGGCTCATGCTCTTGCCCTACCAGCAAAGACGTGTAAACGGAAAGAGGTGTGGATTCTCATACTCCTCCTAACAAGTTAGCCCATTTCCATCTTAGACTAACTACATCAGCACTTACCATCAAGTGAGATTGTAGTCTAGGGCTAACTTGTAAAGAATTAAAAAAAAATCTGTAGTATATAAGTAGTTGAGTCTTTAGATATGCATATCTACGAGTTTAAAGGTAAGTACTCAAAAATAACCAAGTCAGGGGATTGGGTAACTTAGCAGGTATACAAAAACTTGAGCTGACGAACATACTGTACAGTTATTGGACACTGAATTTGGTTTGTAAGAACACACTATAGCCAATGGGAATAACATAAACTTCCACGATAACATTCTGCCGATTGCTTTTATATTGCAGTGGTGTCCGCTTTTATACGGCTCTGTGCTCATTGTTCTTCAGCCACGGATGTTTAGTCTAAGTGTTAATAAAAACGGGTCAAGTGCGAGTAGAGCCACGTGCAGTGTAGGGTTCCGTAGAATAAATCAGCACTTTAAGCCCTACATAGTGCACAAAATACCAATACCGATACCCCACAGGAACTTACAGACATAATTATTATAATAACATCATTACCAACCCATATTTGACTCAATGCTGAGCACGAGTCTTCTCTCAGAATGGGAGGGATTAGGGCAATAGTCCACCACGCTGACCCAATGCGGATAGGCAGACTTCACACAATTTTAGAAAAATCTCAGGTACTTACGCAGGTTTCTTCACAATGATTTCATGGTTATAACAGGCTCTGATTATCTTGCTAACAACTTTATCTGATTAATTAACCACGGAATTTGTACGCAATTTTTGTGCTCCAAGTAGGTATGTTTTTTAAGTTGTCTGACTTAGGCTTGGTTGATAATCTTTAAATGGCAATCGCTACTTGGCTGTTATAGTCTTTCTGGTACACAGAATCGCTACTTAGCTAGTTAAATTTTCTCAGTAAAAGACGGGCATGGCGAAACTAAAAAGATACCTGCTGAGCCCTAATAAATGACACCATTGTTTAGGAGCTATAATACTGCACCTACTCGACTAATATGAAACTCGTATAAAATATGTATTATCATTATAAACTATTATATGGCCTAGGTCAACCTAGAGGAGATATGAAGCTTTTAAGCCCGCCACACTGCTCCAATGCGATTTGGCGGGCTTCAGGTTAAAGTGTGTTAAAGGCTCACTCAGCTGGCGATGGAGCGAGCTATGGCTCGGAGTTTCTCTGCGTGATCGAATCAGAAACGAGGAGATCCGCAGACGAACCAAAGTCGTAGACATAGCTCAGCGAGTCGCAAAGCTGAAGTGGCAATGGGCAGACCACATAGTTGGAAGAGCCGATGGACGTTGGGGTCCCAAGGAGCTGAAAGGGCGACCTCGCACCGGAAAGCGCAGTGTTGGTCGACAACCCACTAGATGAACCGAGGATATCAAGCGGCTTGCAGGAAGCAGTGGCGTAGAGTGCATTTGAGAGGACCTGTATCAAAATTAATTGCGGAGGCCTATGAAGGGGAGCCCCGTGAAAGATTTCTCATAAAATAAACAAAAATGCTTGCATAGAATAGGTAACTATGTGCGTGCCTTAACCTTACCTATGATGTTTTTAACTTTTAGGCGCACGCTTTACCCTGGAAAATAGAAAAAAAAAATTCTATGGGCAGTTTCTTCATAGTTTTTTTTTCGGGAAGCACCAGTTTATGTTAGTTTGTGGATTACATTTTACTAATTTTTGCTTTCACAGGTAATAGGGGCCCCTGTAGTCCGGAGGCGGTAGTAATGCGGTAGCTATGTCCCTGGCAGGAAGCCGCTGGATGCCGGCGGCTCAAGACCGTTGTGCTTGTAAGTCCATGCAAAAGGCCTATGTCCAGCAGTGGATCAGCCGATGATGATGATCGATAAATGATAACTTAATGGGGTGTAAGTGAGTGCATCATCAGCGATATATCAACTGTAACTTACTGTTTTCTTATAAGAACGAAAGATTCAGTTTGTCAAAGCCCAACCAATAGTATTTTAGTTGCGTTCATATTTGGAACATTAACAATGTGGTCAAAATAGCAGGTCAAAGACAATACGAGCCCATGTTTGTGTAAGATAAGGCAAATCAGTCCTTGAGCAAGCACCAGGGACTATCGGGCGAGTCAACACGGCCTATTGGTTCAGTTTATCTAAACACACAGGCGTTGACGAGATATTACAAGAATAATCGTTTTGAAGTTCCATTGTTCTTTGTATGTTATGATGTTATGAAGAAGTTGTTTTTTTTGTTTTTTTTTTGTTTTCTTTACAAGTTAGCCCTTGACTACAATCTCACCTGACGGTAAGTGATGATGCAATCTAAGATGGTAGCGGGCTAACTACTTAGGAGGGGGATGAAAATCCACACTCCTTTCGGTTTCTACACGGCATCGTACCGGAACGCTAAGTCGCTTGGCGGTACGTCTAAAACTCCACTATTATAACTTGTCTCTTATATAACAGCTTTCTAAGTGCTGATGGATTTACACTTTTGCCGCCCCAAAGTTACTGACCTCTAAAATTAGATACATTGTTCAGAATAACGTCCTTTTTGTGGTTCCTTCCACAAGGAACCCTTATAATTTCGTCATGTCCGTCTGTCCGTCCGTCCATCCGTCCGGTGGTTCTGAAATCTGTAAATCAGCATGATGTACATGACATTAAAAGTGAAAACAAGGTCGTAAAGTAGAATCTTGATAAGTGGGGATGCATTTTTTTTTATATTTCATAGTGTGGGTTGTTGTTCGATAGGTCTTTGAAAAATATGAGGGGTCTACTTCCAATATTTTTTGATTTATGGATCCGTATGTAAAATATTAAGCTTTTAAGAGCAAATTGGTAGAGTTAAGTGTCCCCACCCTCTACCGGCTAAACGGTTGTTTATGGATACGTCAAAAAATTTACAAATGTAGGATTTACAAATGTATATAATGAAATTACAAGGAAAACTATAACGGCTAATTAACAATTGCTATATAAAGAGTAATAGTCGACGAACTCAAAAAACGTAGTAGGAAAGTTTTTACAGTTTTTCTTTACATTGGCGCTTTACTTTTTAACCGACTTCAAAAAAGGAGGAGGTTATCAATTCGTCGGAATCTTTTTTTATTTCCAAGCATCATAAATAAAAGTAGAGCGCCAATTAAAAAAAAACAGCAAAGTTTAGTGATGTTCAAAAACGATCAAAGTCATCCGCTGCTGAAAAAGCGCAAAAAATTAAATCGAAAATCGTACCACTCTAAACAAGCCATTAGCCAACAGTAAAAACTACATTTTTCACTAGTAATTACTAATATTAGGCGCAAGCTTCATCTCAAAAGCTCATGGGCAGAAAAACCGAAACAATGTGCTAGGTCATTACGAAAAAAAGTCAAGGGATGGTACAGTGTTCCCACCTTGATGAGCAGTATTAAACTTGTATTGACCTCTATCACCTTGTAATAAAGTCTATATTAGTACAACAAACGTCGCAACTTGATGACAGTACAGTCGTTTTTGTCGGTTTTTGTTAAATGGCATAAAGTAAAGCACAATTCTGCACTATAATAAATCAATTTGTAATTATATGTATTATAATTTTAACAAAATAAATACCTATTACTTAAATATGGTTATAACATGAGTAGGTAATAGGTATGTATTCTGTTGTATTGATAAACAATTAACGAGTTAAAAATACAATTTTAATCGAATTAATAGTTTAAATTAAATGTTGAAAAATGGTAGGTAATAACACAGATTAATCAATAGTATTACTCTGTGAGTAATAATTATCATTTTTATTATAACATTTAAAAAGTTGGAAACTAAAACAAAGAAGAAGAAGAGTTTACAAGAGTTTTCGAATATTACTCGTTGCGATTTTATAAATAAATAATATTTTATCAGTCATGTCTTTAAAAGTTTAATCAGAAAACATAAAAGAATCAGCATAAAAGCTTCGTACTTGAATAAAACGGGATCTTAACCGCCCAGAGCTTAAAAAGATTGTTGTAAAAGCCTACGGTCTTTCGCGCCATTTCTAAAAGCTTTTATAAATTATCTTAATAACTTTGTTTGAATTTAAACTTTACCACTTTGAGTTAAGCTGCATTAACGCTTGGCACCAATAAAGAGTGAGATAAAGATGTATCGCTGTTTCCTTATCAACTTATTATTATTTCTGTCTCACTCACTCTTTAGTAATTTTATAAGAAGCTGTTTGTCTGTCTCTGTCAGAGGTTGCTACGGAACTTGAAAGTTAATTTAGTAGAGTTTTAAAGTTGTCGTGGAGTTGACGTGCGCGCGTATTTACACTGCGCTTTATTTGTTTTCCGTCAAAACAATGTTTACAACGTTCGAAATATGAATTTGAAATATAGAACTTATTAAATGTACAGTGATGTAAGTTCGTATTGGTGTATATATTAATAGGACTTGTATTTTTTGAAAAATGGGCCCAGAGGCAGTGTTTTGGACTCTTGTTTTGGGCCTCATATGCATTGCGGAGGCGGGAATGATGGGTGATCAATGCGACTGGAACGGCAGGTACGATTACAATATTTAAATAATAAAAATATATCTCGAAATTATACATACTATAAAAACCAATTTGACGGTTTACATTTTCATAGTATATAAAGAACACTTAGTTGCTTTTAAAAGTTTTGGTTTTTGATTTCAGTTGGCATATAAAATATTTTTTTCGCTTAGTGGAAGGGAGTTTAGGACACAGAACATATCGACGACCCTCAATAATTTTGAAAATAATGACCAATATTGAGCAATTGAAGTCAACGTGTATATCCCTAAATAAACTTTTTACACTATATTCTGCATAAATTATGATGTCTTTTTTAAGCGACTTCTTACAAGAAACTGTCTTCATAAAATGTTTTTGCCATTGTCACAAACACATGCTAAAGCAAAATGGACTCTATTATTGCAATAGTACAATACACTTTACGGTACACAATGATTGTATATTTATATTGTTTATGGGATATGTAAATCAAGTAAATCGGATTTAAGAGTAGGTAGGTAGATGCTATTGTCCAGATCGAATATAATGGTAACCATAGAAATATGGTAATTTATTAAAGCTTAACATAGGGTATCTACTAGACTGTCTTTATTACAATGCATAAATTAGCTTCATCTATGTAAGAAAATCTTGGAATCTTAATTTGACCCACTTCCCGGTTTTCGATTAGGATGAAATTTTGCACACGCTCTGCACACGCACACGTTCTGATGACAATACATGACTAGCTAAGAAACGTCATTACAAATCCAATATGGCGGCCTCCCCAAGATGGTGGACTGGCTGTTTGAAATCCACCCCATTATATATGGATATCAATGGTTTGCTGTCAGGAATAAGAAAAAAATAGTCACGTGACTTAAATCCAATATGGTGGACGTCTAAGATGTCAGACAGGCTATTTGCTTCAAAAACTGCTTACAAATTAACAAACCAAGCGAAATACAAATCCCTATCTAAATATGCAAAACAATTAAAATGTCCAAGGTTGTTTTTGCAGTTTATAAAGTCATTTTTCGAGATTTGCATATATAAACTATTAAATAAACTTTTGAATTTGTTATGTTGTAAATTTGAAATTTTTAATAAATTCAAAATAAAAAAACCGGTCAAGTACGTGTCGGGCCACGCATATATGCCGATGTGCAGGTACGTCAATTTTTTTGATTGATCAACTACATCACACTTTAATCCCTAATAATTAGTTAATAAAGAAAAAATAAAACGTAAAACGTAAAAAAATAAAACTTATCGTTTTTTTCATTTTTTTTCAAAGAGTTTTAATTTTATTAAAAAAAATTAAAACCACAGCGTTCCATGTCTTCAGGTCCATCGTGTTGTAGAGAGAAAAACTCCTCGGACTACGAAATCTTATTTCGAGGAGGACGATATTAGGAGGAATAAACGTGCATGTCTAA
Organism: Bicyclus anynana; assembly: GCF_947172395.1. Taxonomy (NCBI): domain Eukaryota; kingdom Metazoa; phylum Arthropoda; class Insecta; order Lepidoptera; family Nymphalidae; genus Bicyclus; species Bicyclus anynana. The sequence goes on from NC_069093.1 coordinate 5,074,689, forward strand.
TGTATTCTAATTTCACCTACCTACCATCTACTTCTGTTATTAAAATAATCAAAGAGTGGCATGTACTTCATATATAAAAAATGTTGGTAACTACTGCCCAAACCCATTGTCAATATGTATTGGAGAACAAATATTACAATTTTAATTTGTACGTTTTACCCTAGTTAAAATTAAAAACCTTTTGCACGTCACAGTAATCATGTGTCGATGAAGCAAAAGTGTTTTATTAAAAAAAAGATAAATGCCTGGTTCATATGAAAACTTTAAATGTCTTGTCTGAATATAGAGTTAATTCTTGGACCCAAGAATCCTAGCCCCGGGGCAATGCCGTCGCGGGCAATTTGCTAATATTCCGTCTGTCTGTAAGTCGTTTGGTTGCATGCAGTAAATTATCGACTCTTAAATTGATGTAGAATTTTAAATATTATCAAAATGGCATCGCTTTCAATTTAGAAATTCGCCGGTTTTTTGATGTATGGCATTTTGCTTGACCGCTATCTCACTCTAGTCTATGACTACGTATTATGCAAAGATAGAATATGGCTGTATTAAAGCCTGTTCACTCGTGTTTACGAGAAATACGCACCTCGGAAGGATACATTTTCATGACAAAAACGCAAAATGCTTTAGTACTAAATTCTACGTAATTTTCTAATAGTTTTGTTGGTATATTTAGAAGAAAGGGCTAGTAAACTAACATTGGACTGACTGTGAAATCGGATGTACAGATTAAATCCAGTTTCTACTTTAGGAACCTTTAGGAGATTAACGAGTTTTTAACAATTAAGGCTAATGACGCTGATTGTAAAAAGTTCGTCCACGCTATCATGTTCGATTAGTTAAAACAAGTGAGGTTTCAGTTTTTATACCAAACTCGGTCAAAAAAGTATGCACTCTGCAATTTTTTTTATTACATACAAACGAAGGATAATGCACGCTCTAAGGTAGAACCAATATATAGGAAAACTCATTGTGAATTCATTCGCAAGTTAGTAATCAGTTACTTTCTCCTCTCGTTCAACAATGAATAAATCCACTATTATGGAAAATATATCAAATTTCAAAATTATCATTATATTTGAAACTGTTGCTTAAGAATAGTCATTTCATAGCTGTTTATATCATCATCTAATGTGTATATGACGTCACAATATCAATATGTCAACACATCCGGAACATTAGAACATTAGGACTTAATTTGATTACCCCGGAAATTAAGCTTACAGAGACGATTATGGAACAAAAACCAACAACTATGGTTTCATTCATTCCCATCGCAGGTTAGGGGTGGCGTGGGAAACGTATGGGAAAACTGTTCTCGCAACCACCCCTCACCCCTGTTTGTGGACACGTGACCCTTCCGGCTATGGGGGTGTGGCCATTGTTGTTTATGAATTAAACACAAAAAAGTGACATTGTTAAGTACCCCTCGACTCCTACATAAAATACAATTTGTTGTTGTGTTATTTGTGAAAATTGATCCGCATGGAATTCTTTTTTTGCGAAAAATTATGAACTAAGTTAATTTTAGATAATATAAAGGTTTTATTGCACACTACTGGTTACAAATTGAACTGAAAGAAACAGTCCTAATAAAAATGGACTTAAGTCGGATTTTTCGAAATAAAAAAGAGCTAGCGTATCACCTGATATTAGGTGATTATCACCGCACAGTAACAAGAAGTAACGTTTTCAGGAAAAGGTTTATTTTGCGTATGGTAAATAAAAATATATATGTAAATAAAAATATATGTGTAGTAGGCTTTTGAAGTCAATAAAAATAGGTGCATTTTTAACCGACTTCCAAAAAGGGGTAGGTTCTATGTTCGGCTGTATGTATGTTTTTTATGTATGTCCAGCGATAATTCCGTAAACAGTATTAGTTACTTAACATTACCTATTCATATTATGTACAATATGTTATTTACTTCATACGTAAACCTTTTGTACCTTCTAATGAACATTCTTATTAAGTATCTACTCGTATGTCTCGGTCTTTGTATAGGAACAATATACCTCAAAAACTAAAAAGCCGGTGCTAATCATAAAGTGCTTGAAGATTTTAAGAACAAAGTTAAACGGGAGCGTGTCAGCGTGGGCAAAAAAGCAAATTGAGTGTCAATGGACCAGCATGGCAGCAATGAGGGGCTCAAGTTCATACATTAATATTTATTAGGGAGGACGGAGGGGACCAAGCTGTTTATTATAATATCCTCTATTATATGACGCGTTCGCACGAATCGATGCACTGATTGATACGTAGGTACGGCTTATCATGTTGTGATATACGTAATCAAAGGGAATCTTCAGTACCAAGACTTTTGGACATGAGATTGCCGAAATAGGTATAGGAATTCTCATGAAAACGGAAACTACATGGGTAAACCGCGGGGAATCGGCTATTAAAAAAAAATATTAAACCACTAACTTAACAAGAACGGAAGGAAGATTAAGTCAAATGAAGACGACATTGCCGCTTGAATTAATTAGTCTTATTAAATTGTCTCATGCACTTGCATTTCCAAGATGCAGCGGATGTACGTAATGTGGTTGGTTTGTGCGTACATCTAATAATAAAAAAAACATAAAAGTTTCAACTTGTAATCCAGCTAGATAAACAGCGAAAGATTCTTGTATATTTTGTTATAATTCAAGAACTTAATTTCAATGAAATTATTGCCTTAATTGTGATTTCCAATGTTCAGTTTTTTCCAAACTCCTAATTTAGTCCGTGCAACTTGGAATACTGATGCTGATTATGCGAAGTTTTTCCTCATTTGATTCCTTGGATGATTATGATGAATTATATTTAATAATTCATAACGGTACGGTCGGTAACAATAAAGACTTAAATATAACCATAACAATAAAGTAATTGCAGCTAGTAAATGTACTTGTGATAAACGTTTCAATAGATTTTACATTGGTTAGCCTAAAAAATAATAATTTTAATGAAAAATTCTGCTAATTAACTTTTATTTGAGGTTTCATGATTTTGACTACACTTTCAAATATTTCTAAATAACAATCAATTTATTTCACTTGTTATCCACCAATATGTAAAATTGCATAGTAAAGAAAAACTAATATAAATGATTACACTCAATAACAGTGTTAAACTCCAGAGGTCACAAAATACCTCCCTGTGTAACTCCTCGACAACTTATAGTGGTAATGAAGACAGCTAATCAGCTTAACTAATGGAGTCAAAAAACCTCTTCAAATACCCAATCCTGTTCCTGGCGCCAACACATCGTCGATCCTACAACAATGACCGTTTCCACATAATAGATAATAGATAAGCCACGACAAAAGCGACTTTGCTGACATCATGACGAATACCAGTTTTTGTTGCTCGACTTAATGCGGCAGTCTCGTGCCACGTTTTGTTGAATTTCGGACGTAAGAAATGGCTTTTAAGATCGTTATCGAATGTTTTGCAACCAGAAGTATTGACAAAAAAAACTTCATGTAAATGATTCTGGCGACAGATTTGACATTACCCTTATAATAATTTATACGTATTCGTACGTTTCTGTATTAAACATATTTTTTTTCTGTAAGTTTAAAGATAATCGCTTATTTCGTGGCTTTCTGTTATTAACTTTACATTGATTTATTATTATTTTCAAGTTATATTGTGAGTGAATTCGGATGAATTTCAGTCCATACAAAGTTTTGGGGTTATTGAAAAATTCCATGTATACCAGTGCAAAATGATAAGCTCTCATTAGAGGCGTACTTTGTTATCAGAACTGCAGATTTAACATATTCATTTACTAATGATTAAGCTTATTCGTTTAAAGCCTAGTCCATCCATATATCCAGAGATTAATATGTAAACTTCAGTTTTCTTCAAAGGAAAATGGACCTAATCACTACTATTTAAAGTTCACTTTACTTTGAACAAAATTGAGTTATAAATTGTTATGAATATAGGTAATGAAATATTATGCCATTTCTTACAGTTCCACCCGAACATATTTTTTTAATAACGTCCATCCTTATTCATCAAACGGAATAAAATGAACTTTGCGGCCAATGGTGCTTAAAACTTAAGCATCGTTAAAACGTACAAGAAACCTATAATTGACTTCAGCATGTTTAAAATATACACTATATCAAAGGCTTCGCTATGAATCGTGCAATAAGCTATAAAGCGTTTGCATAAGCTCTCTAGATAGTAAAAACGTATACAGATGATCTCGACGCAAATGAGGAGAAGTGTGAATATGTATTTAACGATGTCGATCCGAACCTAATGCCGGAAGTCATAAACACAACGTCGATGTCCACGCCTATATGAAAACAATGATAACAATATGTGTGAACTCTTTTTTTGCGGTTTTACTTCCCGAACTCGATCTATATTTGGTACGAATATGACCACAGAATCCGGATGCCGCTATCTGTTTACGTACTACAAAGTCGATAACATCAGATGGTGTGTGGCGCATGGCCTTACAGTGTGGTGACCTAAGTCCCGCCTCCCATATGGCGTGTTGAATTAACTAGAGCATTGTGCCGTGGCCCTGTGTCCGGGAAGTTTCCTCAGTTCACTGTCCCTTGTAAAAAAGACGTCAGTGTATTGTTAGCATTGTCCATAAAAGACCAAGACTTGTGTGGACTATCCATGAGACTTCTTTAAATTCATGTGATTAATGCGATAGATATGTTCTATTTAGCCCTTGTTACTGAAGGAGAAAATACTGGAAGAACTTAAGGATTCCATTGTAAATAGTCAAAAGCGCGTTCCAACTTAGATATATCATCAAATTGCTTCCCATCATGATAGTCGAGCGCAATCCTGTTTATCATAAAAAGAGTCTTACAAACTGAATCCTATTCCAATGTGTGCTTTCGTTTACGTCATTAGCGATTCCAAATCGTTTCGGCAATCCATGGGACCGTGGCACCAGGACATTTCACATGCGCCACGCCTGGGAACTCCACGCTCCGTTCGACTAAGAGAAAACATCCATCACATGTTGCATGAAATCACTGTTATTTTTAAGCGACGATTGTTTTTATTCGCTCGCCAATTGGGGGCAATCAAAGACACGTGTTCCGTTCGAGACGCTCGCATCGCCTCAGTCTATTGAGGCTCATTGAATACGCCGTGCTATCGAATTACGAATATATCGAGCAATAGAATAACAAATACGAACTTGTTTATACATAATGTATTATGGTTTAACGAAAGGACAGATTTGTCTGGTACACCTACGTCTGATTTGATCTTTCGAATGATCCATAATTTAACTGTAGATTTAATGTTACTGTTTTTAAGTATTTTATTGGGTCGTTTGCTAAGTCATCCAGGCGATGGACCAGCCAAATCTATCTCTAGTTCTCTATTGAGCAGTCTCTTGTATAAGCGTTTAAGGTTCTGTAATCAGACTGACAAATGACTCATGCAATCTTGTCAGCAGAAGATTTAAAAACCACTAATTGAGAGATTAACAAAACTGCCATTACCGTTTTTGTAATGAAGTAGTAAAGTAGAGATTTTGTAAACGTAGATGTATCCGTAATGCACCCGATTTTAGTCAATAGCATCAGTATATATTAGATTATCAGTATAAAACTAGACTTAATTATTAACAAGCAGTTGAAAGAGAGTTAAGAGTACTAATACATACTCATGTGCTTTAATCACAGCAACTGTCCGTATGGAATACATTAATCCCAAGTTCCCAAGTAGTCTCTACGCATGTACAAAACGTTCCCAAGGCACTTGATATTGTCCAATATTACTATCATATTTCTTCTCGCACCACAGTGAGTACATAGAAATATTTTTATGATGTGCTTCAAGCTCAATCACGAAGATAACACGCCTGGCCGTTATTTAGGGTAATCCAATCCACTGCCATGTGTCCCCATGCTCTTACTACTTTACATTCGGATAATCGTCATTGGACTTACCAAAAGCAACTTCAAAAGGTTATAAAACTTGTTTCTTATCGCTAAAGGAATCATTTAAAAAAAAACTGCATAAAATAAAGCTTCATTAATTTTTTTTCTGTCGACAAATTCGAGGATTTTTATATAGTTTTTTAAAATTATCAGAATAATCAGAAATATTGTCTTTTTCTTTTTATCCTTATCACATTTAATTTAATATTAAACTAGCAGACGCCCTACGATTTCACCCGCGTTGTTGTCGTCCCCGTGGAAATACGGAAATAAGAGCCTGTGTTACTCAATGAAGATGTAGCTTTCTATTAGCAAAATAATTTTAAAAAATCGGTTCAGTAGATCCAGATTACCCCTACAACCTCAAATATTCACAAACTTTACCTCTTTATTAGTAAAGACAAAATTATAGGTATAGATAGGTGTTTGATTGTTAAAACCGTTTCGTGTTACATCAATGAGAATGTAATTAATGCCATAGAAGTAATGATCAGCAAGATAATAGCCGAAGAAAAACCTCACGTTTTACCGTTGATTAATAGTAATGATTATGGCCTACTTTAATGAAAGAAGTTACAACAGCGTCGTGTTTTATTTGAATTAATAGCCTCAATATTAATCTATAGTACTTAGTTTGTTACACATTAAACAAAACACGGCTAACACAAATTTATTATTCACAAAACTGATATTAATTGTGAATGGAACAAGTCTGAAGGTTGTGCCAATAAAATGCCAAGTCATTTAAAAGTAATTGTTCGAACCAACGAACGAGCAGAAGGAGTAGGTATAGTATATGTACCTACTTATAATGCAATCCTTTATTAAAACGCATGTATAACAACGTAGACAATCTGTTGCTGACTCGGTTGTTACGATTTTACCAAAAGTGATCCATAAAAGTCTATTCAAATTGAAAAAAAAATGGTGAATATAAACTTTTAAATTTTAGAGATAAGAATAAGAAAAAAATTAAAGGTAAGTAAATTTCTGTAGGTAGAACGAAAAAAATTGTTTGCATACAGCTGACTGTAAAATAGTTAATAAGATTTATTTATAGTTGTTTCTCTGTAAGTGAATGTAAATTCTTTAAGAGAAATAAAGATTCTTTGACCACAAGAAAAAGTCAAGTAATCCTAATTACTATTTAAATCATGCCCACGTAGAATGGTTTGTCACGTTAGGCAGGCTGATTGGAAGATTTGGCTGGTGGGATGCTTCGGCCGTGGCTAGTTACCACCCTACCGGCAAAGACGTACTGCCAAGCTATTTAGCGTTCCAGTACGATGCCGTGTAGAAACTGAAAGGGATTGTCTATCTACTCCTAACAAGTTAGCCCGCTGCCATCTTAGATTACATCATCCCTTACCACCAGGTGAGATTGTGGTCAAGCGCTAACTTGTAAAGAATTAAAAAACAAGAAAAAGACTCTTTGCGCCAAAAATGAGCAAGCCCTTCTGTTACACGTAGAGGCAAATTGCCGTGGTATATTATAAATCTGATTTTGAAAATTCTTTTACCATTAGAAAGCTAAGATATTTGTCAGTGTCATAGACTATATTTTATACCCGTATTCTCACGGGAACGGTAACTACAAGGGTGAAACCGCGGGGCGTCGGCTAGTAAGCAAATATAAAGCATTTTCCGTCAATTCACAACTTTTTAATAACACGGCAAAACAAATTGTTACGATTTTATTGAACAGAAGAATTCTTTGAATGAAAAACGACTAATTAACACCGTAATGTGGGTCGGCATTGTGTCGGCAGGTCAGATGAAGGCATTCTTTGTGCCGGGCCTGTTTATTTTTTCAATCAATTCTCGTAGACGCCTCGCACTACCTCCCTGGCGCTAATTAAAGAGTTATAACTTGTAATACAAGCGAAGTCAGCGATGCATAATTAATACGTACATATCTCTTGAATCTCTTGTCACTAACGATGCGTCTAGCATGGAATATATTATCGTGGCGGTAATAAGCATATCTTTAACCTTTGTTCAATGGAATCTGTATCCCAATTTGAATATCTAACGGAATGCAGCCTTGAAATTTGCTGTTTTGTCAAAAAATTCAGTATTCGAGATGAGCAGAATTCGTTGAATAATGCATTAGAGACGTCTAGAGCGGTTATTATAGAGCAGAGTTCCCCAAACTTTTTTGTGTCATAGTCCCCTTGCCATGTTTTTCCGTGTTGGGTAGACGCCCTACTTACCTGATATTGATTTCCAGTAAATGTCTAACTGTAGTAAAGTTTAATGTTAAAAATTTAAAATAATTAATACATTTATTAATTGAATTTAAATTAAAATTACTCAAAATCTAATTTTGTATCTGTTATGTAAAATACACGTAACATTAAATAAACATAAAATAAACTATAAATTAAATAACATAAGCAATAAGTCAATATTTTTAGTGCGAAGGATGAACCTGATGCTTTAATAATAAAGATAGTAGATATGATGTAAGTAAATAGTTACTATCAGTGTATTTGTTAAGATCCACTATAGTGGACCCCCTATTTTCATTTCATGGACCTCCAAATTTATTTTCGCTGACGTAGACCCCTTGCAAGTTGACATAGACCCCTAGGGTAGGGTAGAATATATATACCACTTTGGGAATCACTGTTATAGAGGATGCGCGGGCGCGGGCCGGAGTCGCACGCGCTGCATTTTAATGTCGACGGTCGCCACACCACGTCGATCATAATAGCCGTCCTAATAACGATTTGGATAGATTGAAATCTATATAAAATGTTTGTTGTTCTTTAGAGGAACCACGCTGAGAATAAATTGTAATGGCGCCCAACATTTTCGTTAATCCATCTCAAAATGTTATTATTGTTACAAGTCATTGTGGTGACTTTATACCGGATTTTGTCCCATAAAAAATGATTGTTTGTTTATTTAGCTGAATATATTTTTATGCAAATGAGTGTATTCACGCATCGAATCATTATTTACGTTATAACGCGATGCGTCGCTAATGAGGCGGCACGGGCTCGCTTGTAATTTGACTCTGGCGCTGGTTTACCGACTTGATAGCTGTGCCTCGCGTCCATCCATCATAAATTCTCTCCGTGTAAGTCAACACCGCATACTCATCTGGTTTCTGAGTAAAAGGACGACAAATAAAACCACCTCGAGTGTTTGCAACTCGAGTGCGGCACACTTTATTATTTTTGTGGTAAAAATTTTGTCGTCGGCAAAAGAATATTCGACCTATTTGCATCCGTCGCCATGTATAGTCATCGGTTATCTGGATGCCACGAAAAAAGAAGTGAGCAGGGCGACCGATTATAATGTAAAAAGAGGTTCTCGGTCGTTCCATAACCGATTGCAAATGGCACCCGCCCGAGGCTCCAGTCCGCCATTTATAGCCCTTCGCAATCTCGGCCGATAAAAAATAAGCATGCAATGATTTCTTTAGCACATCAGTCTCTAGCTATCCTTTGCGATGATTGTGTAAGCGAAGAAAATGGGACTGTTAGGGATACTAAAATTAGTGTGACAAAAAACCGTCTGCGGCCCTTCTTTGAAATGCCTGAGCGTAACAATGGTCTGTTTTGCTTTTTGCATCGTCCATATAAGAACTATTGATTGAGTTTGGAAAGATATTATCTCAGCAGGTGAGGTATATTTATTTCCAATATCAAAATACATTTTAAATCAGCGCGTGGGTCGACTGCGAGCGTACTAATTAGTTAATTACTTTATTAGACGCGTACTTACTAGATAAGAGGTTATATGAACATGTCTCATCTATAATTTAGTCCATTAATTAGTACACGTTTTGCATAATAAGGGACTTTTAGACATTACTCACTGGGCTGTTATTATTTCGAGTCGGCGCATATATTACTGAACTTGTTTGGTTGTGGCATGGGCCTTTAGCCATGCAGACATAACAATGGGTTTCATGTTAGCTATAGATGGCCAGATACGGACGTAATTGATTGGAGACATTGTGTTTTATACTGCGGTGTATGACGGACGTAACATCTACTAATTGACGTTGTTTGTAGCTTTGCGTTAGAATTTTTACTTTATCATTATCATTTTATTATGAACTAGCGGACACCCGCGACTTCGTCCGCCCTTAGACCTTATTCCTATCGCAAAATCCGTTCTTAACGGACACCTACTAACAATAAACTCCCTCCCTGCCCAATTTCCTTTCGCATTTATATATTACGATTTTGAATAGCTCACTTTTACAAGCCTGATCTTAAGCCAACGACGCTGATCTAATTTGGGTTTAAGTTTTTTTTTATTAAGAAAGAATACAAAAAGGAACTTAAGCGAACTTATCCTAATAACTATACAAATCATGCCCACGTGGAATGGTGGCAAGAATATGGCTGCATTTCCTCAAGGACAGCCTAACCCCTCTCATTCTGAGAGGAGACTCGAGCTCAGCAGTGAGCCGAATATGAGTTGATAATGACGATATTGTAAGCTTCACTTATCTTCCATAAATGCATATCCGTCCGTTCCAGTACAATAATTTCTACTTCCTTTTATCAAAGCTAAATGATTGGTGTTCGTGTTAAATTGCTTAATTCCACTCCACTGTGCCCGGTTCAGACGTAACCCAATATGACACGCAAGTGACATTCGATATACTAAGGGGAGCAGTAATTTTTGACGCTATTCATATTTTACAAGCATGTAAGGCACTTTGGTTATGTTTATTTGTGTTTTACATATTTTTGATTTTGGTCATCATTATCAGCCTAATGAATATTTAATGAATAGGCCATCTCCAGGACCAGCCGGCCTATTCATTAATTTAGACTTTATTAACAACCAATTAAAATAAACATCAAATCATCTGAGAAATTTTATCTACTTACTCTATGATATCTACGAAGGGTTGTCAGGCACCGAATGATATTTCTTACATAGAATCTGAATTTCGTATTATGTCAACTAACTTGTAGTCTATGAATTAGGCTGTATTAAGGTATATGGATCTTAGACCCACGACGGTGCTCCTATGTTGGCGGGTTTAGGGTGTTAACGTTTGATTTTGTAACAATCTAAGCTAATTAACAGTTGACGTAACGTTTTAATGACGTAACTTGCAACACCCCAACTAATAGGTACCGCTTTGTATTCTTACTGTCAATGTCTTGCAATAAAAACGTACAAATGTGCAAAGTGTACCTACGTACCTAGATACAGAGATCCCCTACAATCTCAGAAACTTTATCTCAATAGAAAATTAGTTATGAGAGTTTACGGGTCCAGCAAATACGCGATTTAATCACATTCGATAGAAATCTCAAAGTCGACTGCAACAATTATTGTGGTCCGTTAAAAGATTTATAAATTAATCCTATATAACCTTAATCTGCATAGACTAAGACGCCATACGTTTACCTAAACAAATTAGATCGGTGCTAACTTAGCTCGCCGTTCGTTGCACAAGATTTCCACGAAGGAAGAGATAAACTAAATAAGTTGCCGAGTTTGTATATCTATGTATGTAAATGTTGCAATTGGCTCGGAATTCCAATTGGCTTGTTTAAATATGGCTAACTGGGTCTAACTCCTTAGCGCGCTTTAAATTATTTTACATAGTGTGCCTACCAAGTATTTACGTAAAGCTAATAAACTTTCTACTATATTACAGTTTAGGTGGTAGTCCACTCATGTGTACTAAGAGAAATCTTTAGGCATATAAATAACAATTATGTTGAGTCAACTATTATTGTTCCGATAGTTGTTTCAGTCAGTCTTATAGTGAAAAGCTTTGACCAACACCTTAAGAAGCTTTTGCTTAACTCTTAGATCAAGAGTCGGATACAGAAGGCAGTGATTCCTGAAACGGCGCGTATTGTGAGGTCCCTCACTCTGGAGCCCTGACCACCGGTTGCTTGGACACTCAAATGTCCCGCAGCGGGAGGGTTGATATTTTTTATTAATCTTAAATAGTGTTTTATTAATATTGTTATAATTTTAAAAAAGTATTTAGTTTATTAATACTTTTTTAAAATGCTTCTTTAATTTAAATCTTTGATTGCATATTAAAAGAGACATTTATCTCATTATCAGTAGCTTTATCAATCAAATTAAAGATAAGTGATTGAGCGTTTACCTATGTCTCAATCTTTAGAGCCTTTTAAATATAACCAACCAATCTTATTTCTATAATCATATACGATAATATTGTCGAGTATTTAACTGCATTTGCTTAACATCCTCTTAGTTGGTCTGACTAAGCATCAGTTCATTCAGAAACAAGTTTTTACATAGGATACCTTTACATACTTAAGTGGAAATGGCACTTTATTAAATGTTCACTAATGACTGAGTAAATATCTCAAGTAAAACGTACCCAAAACGCAACTGTACGCGTAATGTATACATCAGTATATAGTGGGGAGGCGATATGTGCTTAGGTGCGATCTTAGGGGTAGACACACACGAGGCGTGAACGCTAAATCGCCGCTCAAATACGGAGGTGTGAAAAGCCCGATCGTGCCTTTCTTATTGTGGACTAAGCCGACCGGTCTAATAAATTCGAATGACCGCTACCCGTCATGATCAGTAATCTATGTGTGGTACACTGAGCTTAGAGGGGCAATCAATCCAGATGAAATGCATGAAACTGAATAGCTTCAAAAGAGCAGTACAGATTTTATAGTGGTCTGAATAGGATCAGGTAATTGACACATTGAAGAAGTTCTTTGTACAAATAATAACTTCACATAATGCTCTTATCTTTGTCAAATTTATGCTGTTTCTAAACAATTTAAAATAATTAAAGGAAATAAAATGCATCGAAGAGCTGAAGAGAATATTTAGAGCTCCAGCAGTATTTTTAACGAGATTTAATTTGTCCTTATTGCAGAACCTAAGTAACTTTTTAACTGACTTCAAAAAAAGGAGGAGGTTCTCTTCTCTCTCTCGGTGTTACCTGATTTCCTGGATAAAATTCCACGGGATTTGTGAAAAAGTATACACTCGAACGGAGTTGCCAATCTATACATAATATTATAAAGCTGAAGAGTTTGTTTGTTTGTATGGTTGAACGGGCTAATCTCAGGAACTACTGGTCCGATTTGAAAAATTCTTTCTTGTTAGATAGCACATTTATCGAGGAAGGCTATATTTTATTCCCGTATTCTAACAGGAAAGGGAACCACGCGGGCGAAACCGTGCGGCATCTTTTAGTCTAATAATACGAGTACCAATCTACATGTGCCATATTTGTAGAATGCCACTTAGGTGAGTATTTTGTTTCGCAGTCGCTACTCGCTAGCCGATACGGTTACGTATTATATCGTGATCACACGTGCACAATGATTAATCTAAGGCCATCGATCTATTGTGCCTGTCTTGTCCTTCGTGACTTGATCGCCCGTCTCGACAGCTCGCTACGATCGTCGAGTGAAAGTGGACGCGACTTACGAGCCTTTAGCGTGTTACGAAAACTCTATTAGCTATCGGGGACAACGGTTTTTTTGTTCGTACAATTCCATGGGAAACAATTGATGATAATTATGACGAATTACATTACATGCAGTATAAGATTATACTGTCATCTCCCTTTGTGTAGGATTTTGTAATCAAAGTTTAAAATTTCTCAGATGGTGATTAAAAATATATGCTGTACTATGGGGAATATCTGTTTTGAATTTTTTGGATATTTTCAAATCGAGCAATTACGCCTAGACTTTTTCCTTTACTGACCCTTACAAAATTTGTATCTTTTACTTTATACTGAGTTACCACAATTGATACGTTTTTACTATATCCACTTTTTCCACTGTGGGAACGCATGATTCTGAAGCACGATGAATTATGAAATGCGCGTACATATAACTACAGACCTTAAAACTGATTGAAGATAATGTGGAGTAAAAATTTGGAGTTTTTATTATTAGCAATGCAATAACTCAATAAGTTGTCATTGTTAATCATTTTGAGTGCGGCATTGTCTCAAAGTTGCTTAGACAATGTATCAAGCGTTCCGCATGTTAGCACGCAGAGCGAGGACATTGAGAAGCAATGCACGTCATAAAATAATGTCTTCATTATCGGCGTAGTGATTTGTTGCTCTTAGCGGAGTTAATCAAAATTGCATTACCCGTCCTTCCATTCGGTCACGGACCGAGGCGATGGGCGATGCGGGAAAAAACCGCAATCATTCGCCATACGTTCGCCGTACATTCGCGCCTTTATCGCTATAAAGACTTATCGTCTACATGAATTATTCTGTACTACTCGCGATTTATCTCGCGTGGAATTTGGTTTGTTTCAGATAACTTTTCCCATACGTATTATTTTAATAAACGAAAGGCTTTATTAAGTTAAGTTAAAACAAAACCGTTTTAACTTTTAAGCTGTGCTTTATGTAAAATCTTATGGAAATTAAACGTTGGTATGTAATTCTGGATATTAGAGTGACATTACAACTGAGAAATGGACAAAAAATGTATATTTTTTTTCTTATCTGTCTCAAATTTCGGTAATTTTAAGTTCTTAGTAGACGTTAGGCTTACACAGTATTTTTAGGATTTTTCCATTTTATTTTCTAGTTTTTTTTTAATATTGACAAAAAATATCCATGTTCTTTTTTAGGAACTATTTGATTTCTGTACCTTAGTACTTCAAATCTAAATTCGTCCAACGATTTAGGTGTGTAATCTTAATATAGGTACATCATCATCACATCAGCCGATCAGCTTCGGCACTCGCTGAGCTGTGTCGGTGACTTCGTTGCTTTTGCGAATTTTTTAAATTTTCTGATTCGATCACTTCTTGTCTCAAACGATGAAGGAAAAACATCGTGTGGAAACCTGCATACCTATGAATATTCTTAATTCTCTACGTATGTATAGTCTGCGAATCCGCATTGATGGTGGACTAAGGCCTAACCCCTCAATCTGATAGGAGACAGGTTCAATAGTGAATCAAATATGGGTTGTTAATGATGAAATGACATGCAGCCAGTATTCTTGCCATCATTCCACGTGGGCATGATTTGTATAGTTATTAGGATAAGTTAGCTTAAGTTCCTTGTTGTCTAATGATGATGATGAATATAGATTTTACGATATGAATTACGAATTAGCTTCAATAACGCCGATCTCAAAAATCAATATTATCGTTGTATGCTATACGTGTCAGGTGAAATGCATCGCAGTTGAAGTGGTCATTGTTGATACTCGAGACTCCTCCAATGGGCCGAGGTGTAGGCGGGCTCGCGTCTAACCAGTCTGTAAACATTCGCCACTACCGACTCCAGCATATACATATGTATATATGCAGCCGGCTTTGAATACACAATACGCATTCCAAGTAGCTAGAAAAGTCCACTTAAACGGGCGTCTTGTCTACAATATTTGGTGAGCACGTGTTTTTTTTTACAACCTCTCTGCCGCAGTTGGTAAAGCTGTTATTTTCAAATAGGTCCTGGCTTCGATTCCCTGTTTGGGTCAATTTAGGATTTTATATTTCCCAAATTGACTCAGTTATCCGTGGACACCGGCTTACCGATAAAGACGTAATAATAATAATAATAATACTCCCGACCGATTTTTTTTATTTTTCGGACACGGCTGCCAATTTCGTGCTGAGACTAACCATGCACTCGGAAGATAATATAGTACACAAGTGTGTGCGCAAGTACAGGTGCACTCTCCATTCCCTCACACTCATAGTCCGATGGGACGGCAGACTGACACAATCGGTGAGAGATCATTTAGAAAAATCCCAAAATCGTATTTTTTGGTCTGCCTCTTTGGTACTGTGGTTAGATGGTTGAGCAAAGGACAATGAGGTCCAGGGTTTGAATCCCGGGTCAGGCCAACAAAAGACGTAATAAAAGATTTTCATTTCAGTACGATGTATTGTACCTCTTTGGAGTAAGCCCGCTAACATATTTGACATCATTATCACATAAAATCGGGTGAGATCGCAGTCAAGGGCTAGCTAATGAGAAAATGAAGTGTATGTAACGAAAAAATCCGAACTCAAAATGGCTTTAACTTCAGTTTTATTACAACTTTAAAAAACGTAGTTAGTCTAATGCCACGATTTGCTGATATCTGATACACATAAAGAAATACCTCAAAAACTGAACAGATTTTGACGAAACTTACACTGTTTCCCAAGTTAGAGTAAACATAGTTTAACAACTTTTTTGGAATCGGTTAAAAAATATGTTTATCTTAGTAAGGTGTACTGCTGGTAACTTTGAATGACTTTTATTGCTCAGACACGGCCGTAAAATGGATTAGAAAGTGATAAACTAAACGATAAAAAGTCCATTAGGGGGCGGTCATTATTAAAATTCGAAAGAGTATTAAGTATTAACGAACAACTCTTACATTATTTAAGAATCTGTAATGAAGACACTGAGATCATGAAACATACATCTAAAAACGTAACTGATAAGAAACCTGAACACTGACTAGAGAAACACTATCTAGTAAGTGTTAAAATGTTCTTAGGCAGGATTTTCTTGCTGCATTTTTTTTTAATTTGAAACGAATTATGAAACTCGCTTTCTTCCGATAGAAAGAGTCTATAAACTAACTAGAGAAATATGTTATACAGTAGATGTTGAAAGCTATCTACGAAGATCTAAAGCAAAGATTATAATAGCTAAAACTTATCATATAAAATCTAAAAGGCTTGAAGTTTTAAACTTAAAACACTAAAATATTACTTTTAACTTAATCTATGCTACATAAACCGGGTTTAAAAGTAGAGTAATAGAAAAGGTATCATTAGAAATATGAAACGAAATCTTCTTCCAAAGAGAATGTACTAACTAGGTACATTTGATATTAAAATCAATCTATAAAGATCTAAAGTAAAAATTTTAACTATTAAAACAGCTGAAGTAGCTTAAAACATAAAAGAAATTACAGATTGAACAAATAAAACCTAAAAGGCTTGGAATTTTCGCCATAAATATAAATATTTATTTTGTAGATTTAACTTAAAATATGCAACATAAAACCGGGCTTGATTTTAAAGTAACACAAAAAGGTATCATCGATTAAATATGAAAAATAAACATAACTGTTTGAATAGGATCTACGTGGGCGCGAGCTCGCAATAATTTATTTTGACTGTCGACACAAAAGGCTGTTTGTGGTCACCATTGTTGCCGTGTCAGTGGTTTCTAAACAAGCCCACGTACCACGGACCACGGACCCAATGTTTGGTCCGTGCCACGTAACAATGCGAAAATGAATCAAAATATAGTAAATACTAAAAATAAAGTGCGTCAGTTTGAAGGGGGTAATCTCTGGATCTACTGAATCGATTTTAAAAAATCTTTTGCCAATAGCACAGAAAACATATGTACAAGCAATAGAGAGGAACGTAAACTACGTACGGTTTAACCGTAGGGGCTCTTATAATTTTTTCAAGACGGGTGGAAGGATAAAGGTATCTAAAAGTAGCATATTCACTTACTAACGAAGTAATAAATGTCTTTAGAATAATTTAACGTGCCTAAATACTTGAATTATTTGATAAAAGGACAGAACATAACGTGCTTAGGCTAGAATCACTCACATTTAAAGCAACAAAATTCAATTCTAAAGTGAATTTTAGGTAACATAAAAGAATACAATAAGGAACTTAAGGTAACGTATCCAAATAAGTATACAAATCATGCCGTCGTACTTTTTAATTACCATGCACTTCTAACAACATCTATTTGCGATTAAGTTTTTTTATGTAGATGAAGGAAACGTCTCGTATTTCATATATAAAACTTCCAAGATTAACGTTATTAGTGCAGAGAATGGCGCAGTAAATCACAAATCTCGAACATTCCAGCGGCAGGCTTCGTTATTGTCGCCTCGACCGCCATTGCGATATGAAATAGGATCCAGTTTGCAAAACGCTCGACCGCGGGCCAGCCATTATTTCCAAGACGATATTTTTGATTATTTTCTCCATTTATTATTTGCTATAAAAACCGACGTTTATTACACCAATCATATTTATTAATAGTAATAATTAAATGTAAACGTTTAATGGCTTTAGGATTAAAAAAAATGTAATTTTGAAGATTGATGTTAGATATTATTTCATCAATGTGACTTATCATCTATCAAGACTTGAAACTTTCATTATCCAGGATAGTATATTCTCAAACATTAAGTATTAAATGACTAAAAATGGTCAGTGAATTTCTTGTCATAATAGTAATTATTATTAATTGCTAACAATAATTCATTACTAACGTCAACTAATACATCTATAGCTAGACATTTCTTATTTTTACTGTATTCTTTTGTTTTTATGTGAAAAATGTATAAAATATAATGAAATTTATAGAAGATTCGTTATTCAAGTTCTTTGATTATGACGATTAGAGACGGTTTTCGTACAAAACCGGATCCATTTTCTCAATGAATTAGTATTCTTAGAAAAATAATGCAACCTTTAAATCATAAATCAACATTTTATAATGGCAATAGTGCTATTCGCATGCAAATTTATACCGAAAGACTTAAAAATGATTGTAAATATAAAGAATAGATTAATAATAATTCTTATCCCATTTTTGTAAATGTGAATACATTTTAGTAAGATCATTTTTGTGGAAATTGTAATATTTATTTACGGACAAAACCAAATTTCTTTTGTTTTAATATTAGGCATGAAACGAATAACTATGATCTCCATACTTAATACTTATTTAATATTAACACATGTGCATTCCTTTCTTTTGTTTGAATGTTCACATTAATTAATAGACAGGATTTGAGACAGCGCTACCTTTCCTGAATTATGATTCTTTGAAAGTTCATTTTGTAGTCAGTTGAGTGTGACTATTTCCTTTATTAATCTATTGAATGCATTCCAATGTGAGTTGCATTAATAGCCTTAAGACTAATCTAAAGTCATAATTGTGTTTGATCGTATTAATTACGTTTTTCATTGTCAATTATGTTTTTGGGAGTCTTTTCGATTAAAGTGCCGCCGACGCATCATCCTCACTTTTCACAATATGCAGTGGGAAAGTCTTTTTGCAATAGCGTGATGGGACGCACCGATATTTGTGATGGGATATCGAGGCAATTATTTACAATTATCAATCGCAATCAATGTCGACTTTTTAATACAGCACAATTACTCTCTAATGAGATATTGTTAGGCTCACCGATATAAGGCATCGGAATGTATCGGTCAGTTTTGCGAATACCTTATTGGATGATTCGATCGTTCGCTTGTCATCTCGATTGATTTAAGGGTTCGCATTGGCGACTATAATTGGCTATTGGATGCTGACCAAATTCAGATTTGATCTTCGTTAAAATATTTATATAATTAATTCTAATGGGCAACTTTAACAAATCATTCTAAGAACAACCACGGGCGATTTAAATTGCGCCATACATGCTGTGTCGTTGCAGAAATCTCGAAATGAGTGCGTATTTATTCACGGTGTTTCCAGACAGCTTTATTACAGTAGTAAATGATTGGGTAAATCTATATTGACTACCTAGATTATAAAATTAATTGCATAAGAAATATAGTCAATTTCAATACCAATAAGAATCATTCATCAGAAATGAAATAAATTGTACAGTTACAGTTACTCTAGATCTTTCAGTTTTATAAGAAAGTCATTTCCATGAAAGCCTAGTGCTGCAACGATTTTTTGTTTCTAGTCATGAATTCGTCTCTATTCCTTTCTGACTAACACAATATTATAGATTTATATAATATTTTAAAGCTGAAGAGTTTCTTTGTATGGTTGTTTGAACGCGCTAATCTCAGGAACTACTGGTGCGATTTTAAAAACTCTTTCAGTGTTAGATAGCCCATTTATCGAGGAAGGCTATATAATTATTATCCCCGTATTCTTACGAGAACGGAAACCACGCGGGTGAAACTGCGCGGCGTCAGCTAGTAACGAGATATAGAGACCGATTCGAAAACTATTATCGAGTCATGAAAAACATGATCACAAAATAGCATAGCTGTAGTATGTACTGCAGTACTAATACGAGTGCATCGTGGGCGTAGAGCTGTAGGATTAGACTTAATGAGAGCCGGTAAATCAAATGGTCGATGCGGTCGGCGCGTGCCGCAAGGTCGGTCAACTGAAGGCGATACCAATGCCTCAGTCCTACCTCCCGCTCGCTCGCTCACTCACCAAAGGCCCTCGGTCCCTCGTTATGCCCTAATGCACCAACTCGTTCGCCGCAGCGCTTATTCGTCACCGGCATCGTTATTCGATACGCACGTGCTGTGTAAGGCATTGCAATCGTTTCGACGACTGGCCACCACTATAATCGTATTTAAATTGGGCGCAGCAAAAACGGCTCGCTCGCCAAATAGAGAAGCGACCATTTAAATGAATTTGGTTACGACGAAATCTTGGTGCTTATTTAGTATTGACGATATTCAAATATGGATCGCAGTTTCAAGTAAATTACTGGTTAATTACATTTATCCGTGCTAGTTTTTGCGAGTTATTTAAACATACAAAGTTATGGCTAAACTATTAAAAGTACCTATGGTCGGTTGCATGTAAAATCAACTTAAAAAAGCGTCGCTTAAAAGTAGAAAAAAATCCCCAACGATTCCATTGCTTTAAAACTAAAGCTAAGTCTCAAATCTGTTAGGTGTAGGTATTAAGTAATTATAAGAAGTGTAGAGCCGTGGTAGCCCAGTGGATATGACCTCTGCCACCGATTCTGGAGGGTGTGGATTCGAATCCGGTGAAGGAAAACATCGTAAGAAACGTGCACACCAGAGAATTTCTTAATTCTCTGCGTGTGTGAAGTCTGCCAATCCGCATTGGGTCAGTGTGGTGGACTATTGGCCTAACCCCTCTCATTATGGGTTGAAAACGTCGAAGAAGATGTATACGTATTCTTTTACTTTACGGATTTGCAATTTTTTCCATAGGTCAATCTTTTGTCTCCTTTTACCTTTCATATAACTAGGGTTTCATGTAATTTGGCTCTATTGAATTGAATTTTGTGACCTTGTGTCCTCAACCAAAGCTTTTTTTTTATTCTGTACAAGTTAGCCCTTGACTACAATAATCACCTGATGGTAAGTGATGATGCAATCTAAGATGGAAGTGGGCTATCTTGTTAGGAGGAGGATGAAAAATTCACACCCCTTTCGGTTTCTACACGACATCGTACCGGAATGCTAAATCGCTTGGCGGTACGTCTTTGTCGGTAGGGTGCTCATGAACTTCCAATTCCCTCATTAATTAAATTCTTTGTACCTATCGACAGACAGACAGATACCTGTATTGTAGTATACCTACGTTGTTTGGCCAGTCCGCAGCAGTAGCCCGGGGCTAGTCTTTCCAGGGCGTAGGGGTCCGTTAAATAATAACAAGTATGTAGGTACATGTGGTTCCAGCGAGCTATAAATTGTTAGTAGCCCCGGGCACGAGGCACGCAATCCGAACGCGGAAAATATACCAGTTGGTGCCTACGTCAAAGATTTCATACTATTAGACATGACACTAGCGCGTCGAAACTGAGGCGAATAACAGTGGCTAATTGACTTCATTTCATTTAGTTGCATAGTAAACAATAAAAGTTATTTAAACAAATAATACGTAAATGTTGTCTGCAATGTCGAATTATGTGTTCAGGAAGTTTAAAAACTATATTTATATAACATAAAATTGAAAATTTTGAAAACCCCCGAATGTCACGAAATTATTAATTACACTCTCGATCAAGTCATCAATATTCTTTTTCAGTGCGCTTTCATTTGAAATCTCCTCTCGAGCATATTTGCAGACATTATTCCCTACTTTCACCCCGCACAACTTTTAAACGGCTCAACCGATTTTCATCAAACATGTCTAAAAAAACCCGTAAGTCACCTGTAATAAAAAAAAAAACTAAATTGAAATCGCCCGTTCGGGAGCTATGGTGCACAGACACATCAAACTTATAAAACCCCTCTTTTTGCGTTGGGGGTTAATAAATATACATATAATGTAAGTAAACACAAAATTGTGCATGTGTGCGCTGTGTGGAGTAGCGCAGTGAGTAGTAAATTCTGATCCCGCAAAATGTTGCGGTTATTTTATAGGCACGTAATTACTCGTAACATGTCTATAGTATAAAATATCTTTGGTCGGTGCCTACATAGCTAGATCGAGTTTACCTCTGGCGACTGGTGTAGCCATTGTTGA
The DNA here is from genome assembly GCF_947172395.1 of Bicyclus anynana. NCBI lineage: Eukaryota > Metazoa > Arthropoda > Insecta > Lepidoptera > Nymphalidae > Bicyclus > Bicyclus anynana. Next base: position 5,096,773 of record NC_069093.1, read on the forward strand.
GCTAGCCGCTTACTATCTAGTACCGCTTTCGATCCGATAATAAGTTAAATTAATGCGCCTAGTTGCTGAACTATTTATAGAGTCGAAACGAGAACGCAAATACTACTACAAAATGTATTACTTCCTACAATAAATGTTTGATTATCGTAATTAAATAGAACAGCACTATTTTATTAGAATCCATTTCGCGTTCTTTTGATTTTTCATTTAGAAGACTACGATATTCGACTTGGAATAGTGAAACAAGTATGTCATTAAATCATAATTCAATAGAATCATAAACCTACATACACATTACACAATGATAAAAGTGGCCGATAAATTAACAAATTAAAAGACTAAACTAAAATTTACTATAGATAATACAATTCTTCCTATAGTCTTTCTAAATAGCTCTTCCACAAGAGCTGTCTTTTTTCGGTAGTAAACCAAATTACATACAAAACTACCCTTGAAAAATGATGTATTTTCTAATGTAGAATTTGTGGCGAACGAACTCTTTCGTTCGCCCACTTTAGGTTAGGCCATCTACATTCACATTCCAGATTCATTTCATATTTAGAATTCCCTCGACCGCGCATGCGTGGATATATTGTTTCGCCCATCCATTACATCTTTACCGTTTCTCCACCCACATCGCATCACCTATTTGATAGACCTTTTATTTTATATCCTTTTACAATTATTATAATCAGTGAAAGAATAAATATACATAGCAATACAATCGTCTTCTTCATATCTATATACTAACATCAAACCTCAATGGCGATAAATTCACGTAAATACATCACACTTAATAACTTAATAAATAAATTGTTAAAATAAGTAAAATCTAAAAACTCAACTAACAACTCTTTTAGCCTTCCTGGAATTGGAAGAGATCTAGTGATAAGTGTACTTAAATTATAATTCCTACAAAACTTGCTCTATTGCTTGTGCAAAAAAAAAAAAATAACGATAAAACTGTGAACAAGTCTCAAGTTCATGTCCTGGTATTCGACAAATTAAACAATCAAGCTAATGTCTGCCAAGGAAATGTTTAACAAACAACTCGCATCTACATGAAGTGAAATAACGAAGTTGGTACTTGGTACACTTAATATCATACTGTTTGCTCAATGGTTATCGAGACTCAGTGACTGGCAGTTTCAGAGCCAGTACCTATTCACTAACTTTGAATAACTTTTGTGGATATTAACCATTAATTTATTGGTAACTGATCAAAACTACTAAAGTTAACGTTGACAATGTATTTTACAACTTAATTTACGGAATAAGAAAAATGCGATTGTTATTTATTTGATGTGGATTTATAATATTGTATAGCCACACTACACAATAAAGAGGCACTAGAGAGAGATATTGGTAAAATAATAGTTGATTATAAATTAATAAATACCTACTTCAAAATGATAAGGAATGACAGTATATTTACGTTCTTATAAACATGGGTTAGGATTTAAACCTCAAATTTCAAATCAAATCAAAATCAAATCAAAAATCATTTATTTCAAGTAGGCTCAGTTTACAAGCACTTTTGACACGTCAGTTGACTATTTATATAATACTCTACCACCGGTTCGGAAGGCAGGTTCTGCTGAGAAGATACCGGCAAGAAACTCAACAGTTGCTCTTTTGAAAAAGTCATACAGTATTATAATTTACAATTGATAACAATTACAATTTCTTATAGTTTTATTTCCTGTGTGAAGGTGGAAGCTGATCCAATGGCCTCCAAGCGCTTTTATTTCTTAAAACTAAAGTGAATTTTAAACAGAATTACTATTGTTTCTTACACTTTACTTTGAAGAAACATGAGGAGGAGAAATCTTAATCCATGTTTATGAATATGGGTACAAATACTAGATGTAATAGTTAGATGATGGTTGATGTAAGACTGATGAGACATTGCATATGCAACGACTGCGTTCCATATTTTAATTATTTTCGAAGACAACGGCCACTTTATAGTGTGCCGTCTTCTTGGTTTGCCACAATGTTGATTATGGGTGGCTATTAGGCCAAACTTAGTGAATAGGCCACCAGCAGCACAAATTCCTCAGCATTGTCGTGCTCGTGCTCTGCTTACGGCACATTAGAGCGATTTATTAACTTCGTCGTGTACAATAAACTACGAACGTCGAACTACAAAAAAAACTAAATGTTACACTTTTTGTGGAAGACTTTCTATAGCGGTTCAATAACTTATAACTACGACGGGTAAGGTTTAAAATGAACATTCTATATCACTTCACTTTATACTATGTACCTTTACATATCTACATTACTACAAAATTATGTTTGTATGTAACAAATAAAATCCATATTACTGGACCGGTTTGGAAAACTCTTTCATCAATGGAACGCTACTTTATCAGGACGTAACATAAACTATAGTTTATCCCCGTTTTCCCACGGAAACAGGAACTACGCGAGTGAAACCGCGGAGTTCTGTTAGTTATTAAAATAAATATTTAAAAAAATAAACAAAACCCGACTGCATAAAATATAAAAACTGAAAAGAAATAAAAACAAGTTGTAACCAGAAGTGTAGAAAGCAATTTGAAAACACTCATATAAACCCTTCTTGAAGTCTGGTAAAAATAAGCTTCAATATAGTTTCTTAACCACCCTAAAAGTAGTTTAGTACCTGCCTATCTAGAAAATCGTTTAGAAAGTATTGAAACTTCGACAACTTTAAAAACATTTAAACTGTTAACCAAAGAGTCAGTTTTAGCGCTTCATACGCGCTGTGGTTAAGTATGTCTATAAAATCTTCGTGGCTAACGAAGCTCTCTGTAGCTAAACTTGGCTAAACTGCCAACCTATTGATAGTTTTTCTATTATTGCTTCATCTTTTACCGTTGTAGATGTCGCCGAGACAGTGATATAAAAGAAAGGGCTCCGTGTACTATGAGCTTTCACCGTCAAGCGTGATTTAACAGAAAATAATTTAGTAAAGCAAAAACTAGCGCCGATCCGAGTAGGTGGGTTGGCTACATTATCTTAGTACAACATCGTGTTTTCACCGCCTCCATAGATTTATTATAGACGAAGAGTCAGCGACAGCCAGACCTTCGTCATTTTATAAAAACTGATAGTTTGTCAGCTCATGCTCCTACCATAGATAAGTACCGTCAACTATGGAGTTTGGATCGCGATGTCTTTGGGAGATAGCAAGTTTCAAGGATCCAGGCCCTCAACCGCTTAAGTATAAAGTATATTTTTTCATATTTTTATCACCAAAATATGAGAAATGATATCCCCATTCGCTAGACTCTGCAGGCAACTCTTCGCTAGAGACCCTTGTAGTTTCAAATTAAATGGTGATTTTCGAAGGGTTGCCGCGAAGCTATGTGGTTGTTGACTGAGAATATGTATACTTATTTAGATTTGGTTACTTCCCAAAGCCACCAAGGTCTGGGGTTCACAGGCTCTTACACTATTACGGTATAGTATTCGTTGACCGCTTGACCACTGTCATCATCACACATGATTTACGATCATTTTACGATGATCATTATTATTGTTCGTTCAAACTTTAGATAATGACTTTGTTTTGTGCATTACTCATTCTTTATTGTTTAATGTTTAGACAGAGTAAAGATATGTTTAGATATGCTTTTAACAATTGTGAGAAAATTATGAATGACTATTTAATATTCCATTAGTAGTTTTACGTGAATGGAATGTCATTAAACGACTTTTGACAACATTTTAAATTTATGAAGTAATCGATTTTAAAATAAGTGTTGGTATACAGTCAAGAAACCTGTATCTTAATTCTCTGCGTGTGTGAAGTCTGCCAATCTATATTGGGCCTGCGTGGTGGACTATTTGGCCTAACCCCTCTCATTCTGAGAGGAGACTCGAGCTCTGTAGTGAGCCGAATATGCGATAGTGATGATGATGATGTCACTCACTCTTTTCAATAAGTTTTTTAGTTTACAACTCAGTCTTCTTTAAAAACTTTATTGGAAAACAGATTAGCAGTTTTTACGGTAAAACTTCAAAAAACCTCTTCTGAATATCTCTTTGGTTACAGGTTCTTATCATTAGTTTTTGCGTCTAAATTCTAAATGCTTGTCTGTAAATAAAAAAAAAATTTGAACTGATTTCGGTTTGAAACTGCTACATCTTCTTGGTATAAGAAACCACGTGGTTTAACGTAATGGCCTTAAGGCTCGATACTCAGCAAATTTTCACAGTATTTGGGTCAGCCTAGCTGTTAAACTAGAAGATGCAGTCAGTAATCTATTCTTGCCACCATTCCATGTGGGCATTATTTATATAAAAGAAAACTAATAACCAATCAAATTAAAATTTCATTTATTTGAAATTTGCTTAGTTTATAAGCACTTTTGAAACGTCAAGTTTGACTATTTGTAAGGACTCTACCACCGGTTCGGAAGGCAGGTTCTGCTGAGAAGAACCGGCAAGAAATTCAACAGTTGCTCTTTCGAAAAAAATCATAGGCACATTATTACAATTATTTACAATGGTGATTGTTTACAACATCATTTAAATTTCTTTTTTTTTTACTTCCTGTGTAATTCTAGAAGCTGATCCAATCCTCGGACTCGGACTCCCAGCATCTTTATCATTAAGGAACTCATCAATTGTCATCTCACCTCATCTCACTCATCAATTAAAACAAAGCATAGGAATAGACAAAGCTTTTTATAAACCCAGCAATCCACAAACGTGAAGTAAAATAGAGTACTACCAAATGTACTCGTAACGTAACGAAAACGCAAGTGAGATAGTTGGTATTCAGTTCGCAAACCGCACGTTTCTTTCTCACGGCTCGTTGCGTATTCCGTGCGTGATCGTACGTGTGAACCACATACATGGATACTACGCTTTGATCTTATCGCTTCAAAATCACTATGTTTCGGAAAAGAAAATTTTCAATTTTGTGCTAGCAACATTGTAGACTCGAGACAAAGTAGACTAGAGGTGTAAAATAACCATGATGAGATTATATCATGTTATACCTACATTAAAATATTGTTTATATGAGTATCTTTAACTTAGATTATAAAAAACATTATTATAAAAACAAAAAACCCGACTGCTTAAGCGTAATGAACTGAAAAGAGGAAAACAAGTATCACAATATCTATATAAAGTTCTGTATTATAATCAAATTAAATCAAAATTCATTTATTTCAAATAGGCTTAGTTTACAAGCTTTTTGTTATTTACGTAATCATAACACTTTACTACGACTTTTCTATAAGCTTACTTTGAACTTACTGAGAGACATGCCAGTGGTTTCATGTGGCAGTTTATTCTAAAAATAGTAATAACTTAACTGTCGGTAGGTATATATTTTTCTGGTAGGTAGGTATAATACTATGCATAGTTCTAAAGCTCAAGACCCTAAAAGTTTGCGATTGAAAAAACCTTACAACAAATCATTAGAACAGATCAATAGATAACTTACGATTCGTCGAAGTGTCGATTAATTAATATGCCGAATTGTAAGTTCTTTTGCCTTTTATATATATGAAATCAAACAACAAATGACTGAACTGTAATCAAAGTGTGTTACAAATATTCCTCAAACTGACTGTCTCGTTACTCGTATCAGAGATGGTAGAGCATCAAAACTTACTAAACTAAACAACTTAACTACGATACGCTTGAGGAGACGGACACCATGACAGATATATGACAGCTACATGACACCTGTCATGTGGAACGTGTGACCAAGGTGTTATCATTTATCAGTGATAAGGAATTTAAAAATAAACTTTGAAAGAAGCCCTGATGTAATGAAATGAAATGAAATGAAATGAAATGAAAAATGAAAATGAAAATATACTTTATTGTACACCACACAGAAACATACTACACATAGATGTACTAACTTTTAGTGCACTATCTTTAGATCTGAAAAGAAAAACAAACATTCTAGTATGTTTGTTTGAATGATCGCGCTAATCTCATGAACTAAGAGATAGATTTAGAAAATTATTCTTGTGTTGGTTAGTCCATTTGTCGAAGAAGGCTATAGTATATGAACATTACGTTACACGACCAATAGGTATTTTTAGAACGTTTTTGGTGTGTTTTTTGATGCTGCGATGATCAATGAAACATAGCAAAAACGTTATAAAAAAATCTGTGACAGTTGATCAGCACAAATTTGTCTGTTAAGGTTGACTCGCTATGGCATTCAAGGGTTTCATGCGGACAAAGTCGCGAGCGTCCGCTAGTTGTTTTTCGTAGTCTAGTCCTTTGATTGGTCTAGTCTCTAGTAGTAGGACTATTGCCTAACGGATTCTCAACACAGTAAATACTTCTCAATGAATGTGAGAACAGTAAATGACCATCAAAACATTTAAATTTTAAACCATTCATAATATTGCTCCATTATTGGCAATTTTACACATTCTGAATCGCCATGAGAATATAAACTTTTACCACAAACACCTAAACCTACGCCATTTTTAACCGCCTGTGAGAAAAAATGTTATCAAAAATTTACGATGCGATCGTAAAATTATATGCATTATTTACGGGAAGCTTATACCCGCGACTTTGTTTGTACACGCCGACTGTACTCTTTTGAATACATCCTAAAATCATAGTTATGTAGGTCAAAGAGGATCAATTAAATAAGTTTTTAAGGTAATATTTAGTAAGATGAAATGTGTTTTAGATTATAAATGACTAGCTGAAGCCGCGCGGTTTCGCCTGCGTGGTTCCTTTTCCCGTAGGAGTAAGAAGATATTATATAGCCTATAGCCTTACTCGATAAATGGGCTATCTAACACTGAAAGAATTTTTCAAATTGGATCAGTAGTTCCTGAGATTAGCACGTTCAATCAAACAAACAAACGATCTTTTCCGCTTTATAATATTAGTATAGATTTTGACTTCGAGACCATAAGATGTTGAATTGATTCGATTGAAGACGTTTTTCAGATCTAGGTAGGAGGCAAATTCGTTGGCTTTTCACAGACAATTGGAAAATAAATGATCATTTATTGTATATTCAAAGCATCGTCGCCATCCATTCAATAAACACCTAAAGATTTTTTTTCCATTTCTAATATAAGTAGAGACCTAGGATGTACGGACAGCGCACTTAATATTTTATTAGTAAAAGTGTATATTTGTAAACATTCCCACGCGATTGGCCCGATCACGTGAAAGTATGTGATCGCCCGAAGTATCTTATCGATACGTATTTCCATGCGATCCTTTCGTCTCAATTATTTGCGGATCACACAAAAATTGTTTGCACGCCGTGCGATAATTCCCGATATGTTTTTACAGGTCTCTTGACACTCTCTAATCTTTATTTATTCTTGTCATGAATGCTTGTTTACTTGGTGATGGACTTAGAGACTTTGGACGAAAGAATTTGTTATTTTTTTAGTACTAAATAGACTTGCCAATCATGCCTAATGAATGCAAGCAATATAAGCAATATCAATAAAGATGGTCTAAGTATTAGCTAACGTTACAATATTAGCTAACGTTTTTAGTAGGTACATCAAGTAACATTATGACGTCACAAAATGGACGTCAGCGTTTTTCGACGTTAAGAAAATTTTAAAAATTATATGATTTTTAAATCAAGTTATACAAGAAATCCTATTTGTACCTACAGCTGTGATTAAGAAATCCTTAATTTTTATTAATCAATATCTATGTATTTCGGACCCTTATTCCATGTACTACATGAAATTAATATTGTCTATATTAAATTTGATATGAGTCAAGTACCCTATTATGCGATCTAAGTTGGAGCGCTATTGCTTAAAAGGTCTATTCACTCGTCTTGAAGATGCAAAAGTCTTATACATGAATTCAGAATCTTTAGCTTTAGCTATCTTTAGAAAAGATCTAAACAGCAAGATTCAGAGTTTAAGTTGTCTAATTAAATTAATCAACATACGAGTATATTAGTCATTTACCTCTCTTTTGAAAATGGCCTTTTAGGAATTTGTTTGTTTAAGCGAGCAGTAAGTATAATTTTGTTGAAATTTTTATAATTCCAGAGGTTTGACGGAATTCACATTTATGTGAAGGGAATTTTTAGAGATCACGCCGCAATCAACAAAGCATATGTGCTATGTCGGCTTCTCTCTAATTACATATTTTTCAAATTACTCGTAATAGCGGTCGGTCTACGCTACGTTTACGGTTGTTTACGTTTTTTTTTAATGTTTTATAAACACTGCAATGTGTTAAACACCCCTACTTAACTTAATTATTAACAATCTGAGCTTCACCGCGAACTCTCTTGAAATGCATTTGCTTTATTGTCTTATATGGTTCTAAGTATGTTTCACGTTTCAGGAATTAAAAAAAAACATGAACCGATTGATATGCGTCAGTCATTTAGTCAATCCCTTGCATTGAATTGTCTTTAAAGGTTCTAAGTATGTTTCACGTTTCAGGAATGAAAAAAAAACATGAACCGATTGATGTGAGTCAGTCATTTAGTCAATCCTTTGCATTGCTTTTGCTATTGTCTTTAAAAGTTTTCTAAGTATTTTTCAGAAAAAAAATGGTTTTAGATTTTTGATTTTATATGTCAGTTATCCAGTTACAAGTCAATTATTATTAAGTGACTCAGAGGTGATATCACAGTTGTAACTACTCGTATGTGCGAATTAGCCAAATTAGTAGTCTCTTTAAATGGCTCCAGACACAGCTAATTCGTCGGAATCTTTAATGGGTTGAGGTGGTGCCAAAAACAAAATTATACCTGAAGAGCACTACTTATTTGGTTTGGCCCCTCCTTCAAATCTATCAGTAGATAAGATTGACAATATTCATAATGGTCTACTTAAGATGAAGATAATGTTTTGATCTGCAATAAAGATGATTATTAACGGATGTTTTAATGATAAGGGTCTTAAGTTCTCAAAATCCTTCGTTCCGAATCCAAACATTTTATTTAATGAATCAATGTTAAAAAATATAAATCACCCCACTTATATTATAAACGCGAAAGTTTGTATGGATGTATGTTCGTTTGTATGTTTGTTACTCTTTAACGCCGCAACTACTAAAGCGATTTGGCTGAAATTTGGAATGGAAATAGATTTTACTCTGGATTAGCACATAGACTTTTTATCGCGAATAAAATCCATGGATTTGCGAAACCCCGATGATTTTGATGGTATGAATGTTTGTTACTCTTTCACGCGTCAACTACTGAACTGAACCACCTGAAATTTGAAGTAGAGATAGATTATAGTCTGGATTAACACATTGGCTACTTTTTATCCCGAAAAATTCCATGGTTCCCGAGGGATTTGTGAAAACCAAAATTCCACGCGAAGTCGCGGGCGTCCGCTAGTTTGATTTATCAATAATTTGATCAAAGCACGCGTTGCAAAACAGTGTATAACATTTCAAAATATTTTGTTAACATTTGTTTTCTAACTTGCATTTCAAATACTCTTTTGTTATGATGACAAAGCTTGGTCAGCAGTGGATGGATAGCTACCTCACCTACCCATCCACTGCTGACTAAGGGCACGTTTTTATATCACAGATTAAAGAATAATATGCAGATAGAGCGCACGGAACACGACGGTGTCGTAGCCGCTCCAAATACAAAATATAAAAACGAATACATCGAGTCAGTACGACACGAAGCGTCGCGTAATTTTTAATGTTATTCAAGAAAAATGGCGTCTTATGTTATAAAATATTTTAAAAATTGTTTACAAAAACTAAAGAAATAAAATGGAGTATTTTTCATTGGTTTATGTAATTGTTGTTAGTGTTTAATTATGAAAAATGTATGTTTATTCGGATGTCAAGGAGACGCGTGACATTTTGTTTTGTATGGGTTTCACGGTCACCACGATGGTAAAGACTCATTCTGGATCATCTTTATTCCGTGATTTATATTTACAACGTCTGTCAACTGAGCACTCCATGTGTCTCGCTGGCGCCGATGACGTAGTCCGCACATGCGCCTCAAAATTCAAGTCTCGACAATAAAAAATGCTTTACGATTGGCCCAACGTTTGGGCACACAAAAACAATTTATGACTAATGGAATGTTAAATTAAAGGACGTAATTGAAGTCACATTAAGTGGTCGTACTTCATAAACTGTCGTCGTTTTTTTGAGGGGAGATTAATATTTGTCACTTCTGTGGTTGAGTTGCATTGTTGTTGAGATAGAAGAAATGGGGATTAACAGACAGACATCTAAACTTAAGCTTAGCAAAAAGATTTCAGTTGCTGGCGCCAGGCCACCTTTAGGAATTTCTGGTGTGTCATCGTAATTTTTTTTTATAGATGTTTCCATTTCTTTAAAAAATATATATAATTTAAATCAATAAATAATTGTTATTCAACCACCTAGGAAAAACGAAAAGGAAAGCTTATTACATTTATTTTCGATTTTTTAGGAATTAATAAAAAAATCGTGTATCCCTAATACTATGTAATACTATTTAACTTAGGTAACAACCTATTCCTAAAAAATATATAGATTACACATACATAATATACAGATTTTTTTTGTCTGTTGAAAAGTACCAATTTAGTAGGTACTTCATAAAATTACGATCTAGCCTACGTATGTGATTCGTTTAAAGACCTTAACTTATAATATATTATTATTATACTAATATATTATTATTATACTAAGATAATGTCCAATAAATTAATCTTAGTCTTTCACTAACTATTATGTCTGTAGGTAGATATACAGATATCAGACACTGGATTGTACAGACTCGATTCTATATCTTGGAAACAAGATGAACGCACGTGTCATTATTACATCTCCATTATTAACCATTAACATAATAATATAATTATTATGTAATAGCTATTATTACATTGATCATCTTCAACAGATGTTTCTTGTAATCTCTCGACAAACATGTTGAATAATATATATTTTTATCATTTACTATTGAAATTGAAAGATACTCGTACCAATACTCAATAGACGCAATCAATGATCAATAAAATAATAATACATAAAACGTATAGTATATGTATACTCGTCACTACGAGTATACATATACTATACGTTTTCTATGCGACATGTATGTATCCATTACGAGAAACTCTATAGTAATATGTCACTATACCTACTTTTGATTCCAATTATGTTTTTATAAGAAGTTATTGTAACGTATCGGTCACGTAGAAGGAATGTTATGACTAGTAGCCGTCGATAGTCATTTATTTGTACAGGTGCACTGCGGATCATAATTATAATCATAGGTAGGTACTTATGTTTGATTGAGAGCCTGTGATAGACATACCTACATATAACATAGACCTCATGAAGGCTGAAAAGTCAGCCCATGCCCCTATTATTATAGGTAAGGAAGATAGCCAACTATTAAGTTTGAATTCTGGTGGCTTTAAAAAGTTCTTTTTTAGAAAGTTTCAAGGGTAACTTTTTTATATTTCTGTGATATGAGAAATTAGTTCAGAATAAGGCAGATCGTTCAAAGGGCCGATTGACGTTGGGGTCCCAAGGCGCTAGAATGGCGCCCTCGCACTAGAAAGCGCAGTGTTGGTCGACCCCTCACCAGGTGGGCTGACGACATCAAGCGAGTCGCAGGTATTCGCTGGATGCAGGCGGCTCAAGATCGTGATGTTTGCAAGTCCCTAAAATAGGCCTATATCCTGCTGTGGACTCCATCGGCCGATATGATGATGATGAATATGAGGAATCATGTTTCAGTCAGTCAGTTTGATATTGTATTAATGTCATTGTTAGATTCATGTAGATTTAATTTGATATAAATCGTAATTGACCTCAACATGAATAAGGCTAGGTGCTGAAATGCAATCACGTACCTATATAGGTACGTACCCAGCCGCGCTGTCGGAGGGTCGCCCACGCGGCCGCGCACGAGTTGCTCCATTATACAATCAGGGCAATCATCACTGCCATTCTGTACTATTACACTGTTACACATCAACATGTATCCTTGCACTCCTACTCTCCTGGTACTTGGAGTGTACATGGTGACGTCATTTGATTTATTAAGGATACTAGTAGGATTATTTCGTCCTAAATGAAATTAACCTACTATTATGGATGGAATGGACATAGATATATCCAGGATAAACTCATAGGTTATTTTTTATCTATCTAGCCCCAAAGTAAGCATACAGAGTAGCTTGTGTTATGGGTGCTAAGATAGTTGATATTATAATATTCATATACAATTATATACTACATATAAATACTTATATAATGTATAAATACACACAGACACTGGAAAACACCCATGCTCATCACACAAATATTTTCCAGTTGTGGGAATCGAACCCACGGCCGTGGATGCAGAAAGCAGGGTCACTACCCACTGCGCCACGCGGCCGTCACACTGTTACGCATCAACATACATCGTTGAATTCCTACTCTCCTGGTACTTGAAGAGTATCTACATGGTGACGTCAATTGCTAAGAAGGCTAAAAGTGCTTTATCTATAGGTATTTTTGGTAGTTATCTATTTTTCTGTGGTTTTAAGTACTAACAAACATTTAGTTTTTAAAAACGACCATTTTTTATTTTTTACAATGTAGGTCAGTTTATCAATTTATATAATTCCAGAAACTAAAATCATAATAATACTATGTACTGATTCATAGGTAAAACAGTAAGTTAACTTTAAGTTAAAACCTTTTGATTAGGAACGCTTGCAGAAATCAGCCCACAGAATAATAGCAGTAATAATAAAGCTGTACTGGACGCATTTACATATTGCCTTATCTATTAAAGGACACTAAGTTTAGAAATCGCAGCGTAATAAATAGGCCTTATGATAAAATCGGTTCTAAATAATAAGTCCAGTACGAAATGGGAGATAATACAAATGACTAGAGTTTTATTGAAATGTTTAGGCTGAGTGGTTTTTAAAATAAGGCATCTTATTTAACACATACGAACAAAATAAATCTCTGTCTCCTTTTTTGGTAAATATTAAAAAATAGAAGAAAAATAAAAGTTAACACATAATGCATATCTTTAACGTCGCTATAATATAATCAGCTTGTTGCAAAGGAAATTCTTTTAGGAAAGTACAATTATTAATACACTAGTCTACTCGCCGTGGTTTCTCCCGTCTAGTTCCCGTTCCCATGGGAATACGGGGATAAAATATAGCAAAACAAACTCACAAATAACGTAGCTTTGTATTAGTAAAAGAAATTTCAAAATAATTACTGTAGATCCAGAGATTCTACAACACCACAAACTTTACCTCTTTAAAATATTAGTATAGATAGGCGAGGTCGCAAGCGACTCAAGCGAGTGTTAGTAGGAAGTTTATAAAGGCATTGTGGCCGATACAATTTCAAATCTTGTCGCCGCCACGAGCCGGCAACAACGAGATTTATAGGCTTTCAAGCTCACCCACACTATCACAGACAATATAAGTAATATTCTGTGCACACAACGGTACCACACACTCACACAGCGTCCAGTCCATTTTTAGGTCAGCGTCAATGCTGAAAAGAACACGATTTTGTCTCACTATCGCTTTGATTGTTACAAGAACTTTAACAGCTCTCAATAAATTATAGGTATCTCCTAACAATATATTTTAAAGTCAACTAGATTTATCTAGCGAAATTAGTCTTCGCCGATCTGTATCACTCTCAAACTAATTACATAAGGACTTGGAAATTCACAAAATATTCGTGAATTTCCAAGTCCCTATGTAGTTCCAAGTCGTTCTGAGGAAAACGAGCATGGATATCGTACATATATTGAACATGAACATCCGTGGCAATTTCATTAAGTACAAAAAATTGTATTGCACATTTTCTATTTCATCATTTTCTATGAAAAACGACGTACCTAAATGTTGCATTTAATTTTCTGAAAGTGGCGAAGTTAGCATATAGTCGGGTAAAACAGAATTATAAAGCAAAGTAACTGCCTGTTTCATTAATATAGATCGGTTTATAACAGGTTGGTAGATCGCGAAAAGTGTGATTTATTATAGCTGTAGTTTTAGCGTTTTCTACGTTCTGTGGTTTATTTATTAACTGGCAATTATGAAGTTCCAAGCCCCGTACCTACAAGAATAAAAAATTCTGTAATCCATATTCATAATCATAACTTGCATCTTTAGTAGAGTGCTGCACAATGAATACGAAATTACAAATTAAAATGAACCAATACTATTAAAGCATTGGGCGTGTATTCAACGTCACGTACATAAAAAGACCATCATAACTTAACACAGAAACAATACACTGACTATTAAATAAATGAAAAAAAAAAACCTACACGTGGCAATGCAGTACGGATTTCCGTGAATCAATTTATTATCTATACTTATAATAAATCTGTAGAGAGGTCAATTCTGTACATGAAATATATTTCCAAAATAACTATCAGGGGGTGATTGGTGATCGATACTGATGCCAAAAATGCAATCAGTAAAATTTTTGTCTGTCTGTCTGTCTGTCTGTCTGTCTGTATGTTCTTTATAGAAACAAAAACTACTGGACGGATTTTAACGAAACTTGGTACAATTATTCTACATACTCCTGGGCAGGTTATAGTATACTTTTCATTACGCTACGATCAATAGGAGCAGAGCAGTGAAGAGAAATGTTGAGAAAACGGGAGAAGTTACTCAATTTTTTAAGCTTCCGTCGCGTGTGCAGCCTTAATGGTTAAAGCTACATAAAAATCATGTATGACGGAAATGTTCTCCTTAAAATTATCTATAAAAACACAACAGCATATATATGTCTATCTTTTATGGTTGACTCACAATAACACGTGTAACTCCCGATAGCTTAGCAGTTCGGAGCTTTCTAATTATATTTGTTTATAACAGTCATCACTCAACCCTAACTAAAAAAGTTAACATTATTACCTATTCAATAAAAAAAGAATCATAAAAATCGGTAAAGAAACACCAAAGTTATACAAGAAATATACTAAGCCATCGCGCGTGAATACTAATTCATGCTATATGGATTATTTTTGTGTAACGGTTGCCGCGCTCGATGCGACTCGGGGGGGGGGGGGAAAGAAGATAAATAAAGAAGTGCAGCCTTAATGAATAGGGTAGGGGTAGGGTAGAGTTAGGGTAGGGGTAGGGTTGGGATAGGGTAGGGTAGAGGTAGGGTAGGGTAGGATAGGGGTAGTTGAGAGTTTACAACGACTTTCACGCGGACGTAGTCGCGGGCGTCCGCTAGTTGTATAATATACCTACTATCTACTTCCTAAATCAATCCGATGTGATTTCTGATTATCTTTGTAAGCCTTACCAAGCAGTATCGCTATTCTGTAAGATTTTTTGTGAAACTCGACATGCATTCTGATTTCGTCTATCAATCTGTCGTGTTAGACTGAGAGATAAAGGAAACGAAGGAAACGAACGACTAAACTTACATGACCATATGAACATGGATTAATATTAAAGCCTCACCTTTCTTCAAAGTAAAGTGAACATGAATATAGTAGAAATAAGGTTCATTATGCTTTAAAGAAAATTGAGGTTCAAATCTTAATTTCTGTTTATAAAACATGGTCGAGAGAGTTATCAAATCTAGAGTTTGAGTACCTCGTTGATATGGATATCATACAGTAGATAGATGACATTTCCCAGTTGGCATTGTGATTTTTCGTAACAATAGGTTTTACGGAATACGAAAAATGTGATATGATGTTAATTCTATTAGGTAGCTAACTTACGTCAAAGTTACTGGCTGGATCTGGTCTTGTGAACAACTGTAAAGGGACTAGGATTGCGATTCCGCTGTTTTACACTCGTCGATGAAATATTCGCCTATAACACGTCTTATTCGAATTTGAACTTTATTATAATGTCACTAACAACGAAGCTTCTAAGTTCCATGGAAAGTTAACAGCAGTAAGCATGAGACTATAATATGTATAGCGTTGGAGATGCGACGTATTCAAGGCATTACAATAGTATGGCAAGATGGTATCGAGTATGGTAATACGCTACCGGCGCGTGGGCAGAACAAGCGAGTCTCGCGTGTTTTGTTTAGGGCTGCCATTTTAATACAAATATATTGCCAGCATTATTAATGAATTACAGAATAGCTTTTTTAGAAGCTTCTATTTGTCTTCAACTTTTAGATACGTATGGGAAATAAAAAAAAATCTTTTAAAGAATTGGACACCATTTTGGATTTCGTTCAAAAATGCAGCCCGTGTGTAATCATTAAATTTAAACTTTTTAAGGATCTAATTAAATTTCATGTTATTTGTTGATTAATTAGCTGACAATACTTTTATACAGATAGATAAGGATCTGTCCAATAGATAAATTGTCTGTTGTGAAATAAATTATCTCTCAAACTCTGGTTTTTTATGGATTTGATATTTCCTACTTAGATAGTCATCTGATAATACTATCTCAACGTTGTACGACCTTGAAATTTGAAATTGTTATTATGATAGGGAAAATTACCCATTACGTAAGCTAATAAAAAGTTTGCTTTAAAATTTATTTACATATAAAAACAATATCTAAAACACTCTGTCGAGTTTGTAAATTATTGTTAGATACGCACAAATAAGTAACGCAGGTTATAGGTAACATTATAAAAGGCAGGCTAAAACTTTCCTTGCCAATTTCTTTTGTTTAAAAAAAAATATATTTAAGCTGCGTAGATCACCCTACCTCCCCTATTTTACCCCAAGCCTATTTTAACGGCCCATTACAGAGCTAGGCCTTCCTTATAGAAGAGTGGATTATGGAGTTTTGACCAACCTTACTGCAGCTTTAAAGCGAGTTGGTGGGCTTGGTGGATAATCACCTGTTTATGTTCTAGATTACTTCCTATTCGTTATAGCGTCCTGGTATATTTTAGTAAGAAAAACATTCACTTATTGAATTTGGAATACTTAATAATGGTTCTCGGATCGATCCCCAGCTGGGGCGGTTGAGATTTTCTTAATTGGTATAAGTCTGGCTGATGGGAGGCTCCGGTCGTAGCTAGTTGCCACACTACTGGCAAAGATGTACCGCCAAGCGATTTAGCATTCCAGTACGATGTCGCGTAGAAACCGAAAGGAGCGTGGATTTTCATCCTCCTAAAAAGTTAGCACGCTTCCATCTTAGACTCCATCATTACCGTCCGGTGAGATCGTAGTCAAGGGCTAACTTGTAAACAAAAAAAAAAACTTCGAAATCCATCCATCAAATTTTTTTAAATAGAATGCTTATTAGTTTTACTAGATAATCAAAAAGTGAATTTAATATTCAGCTAATTACACACATAAAAAGCGTGTTGCTAGCCCCTACGTCGGATGAAGGTTGAACGCACGGCTCATTGTTATCTCGCGTCAGGTTTGGGCGAGAGAATAAATAAAAGTGTTCGTAGAAGAGATACACATTTATTTTATTATTCAGCCGCGTCTGTTGTAACTGCGATAAACTTTTACGGCGCTTTTTGTTATGCGCTAACGAACTTTCTTTCAGATTTTTTGATAGGGCTGCTTAAATTGAGCCATTAAACACAGCCCAGCCGTTTGTACAGTGTTTGTTCTGGGTACAAATGATCTTGCATGATATTGTTTTTATTTATATCTTTTTTTCGAAAGTTCCCGTCAATTTCTCCAGGATGCCATCATCAGATCCTGACTTGAAAAAAATGGGACCACCCTGAAATTAAACCCTTCAAAACAAAAAAAGGATTTATAAAATCGGCCCATAGATAACGGAATTATTGCTGGACATACATAAAAAAAAACATACATACAGCCGAACGTAGAACCTCCTCCTTTTTGGAAGTAGGTTAAAAATGTAACGGGCGGGGATCGAACCCTAGACTCGGGTTTGAGACATGCCGTTTGGCCGTGGGCTATTGAGGTTTTTATTTTACAACGTTTCTTTTTGTTCTGACTTTAATTATTATAAATACCACTAATTAGTTTACCCATCCCATCAATAATAATAATCGTTAGGATGGTTAGGTACCTATAGCTAATTTTCGTAATTATATTTAAACAAATTACTATACGCAGATCAGGCGTATTCTTATTTAAAAATTGCGGTATTTTCCCTTAAACAATTTACATAATAGATCTTCGATTGGTTTTTATTTTAAATTAATAAAAAAAAAACAATATTAACAGAATATATTTAAGGCATATATCACAAACATTTTACTACAAATTCAACAAAAGAAATAAATATAACGGGATGCTTATCGTGTACCTATGTTTATAACTTACGGCTTGAAAGATTATGCCTGTTTTATGTCCAGTCTTTTTTATTGAATATAGCCCAGACTCTATTGATATCTTGGTAACGTAATTTATGTTTTATCACCAATACGTTAAGAATTTTAATTTATCGATTGTAATATAATGTCTCGACTCCGTCATAAAATAACAAAGATGTGTTTTTTACAAATCATATATTAAATTAATTGTTTTCATACTATAAAACTTAATTGCTTGGCTACTTCATATTAACACTGCGTTCTTATGTTAGTTGGTTACACATACGTCTGTTGTAACTGTGAATAATTAGACATTTCTAAATATTATATGTATTGTAAGTTGTATGTGTAAGCTTGTGTGGACTAGTCTGATTATTATTGGCTAATAAAAAATAAAAATATAATTTATACTAATATCTAAAGAGCTTAAAGAAGTATCACTAAGGAAAACAATAAATATGAAAAAGAAATAATTTGCTAGCGAATGAAGTTGTAGGCGTTAGGTAGTGTTACGTAGAGGAAACATGTTTGGTGTCCTAAGAAATACAAAATTTCCATGTTCACTTGTAATATTGCTAAGTAGTATTGTTATCCACCACACTTTGTCTTGTTTCTACTTTGTGTGTCTTACGTATTTTAGTCAGTTTCCATGTAGCACAACCATTATATTGTTCAATGACCTCATCATACCAGTTTTAGCATCTAGTTTTCTCTGAACAAAAACAAAGAATTTTTTATCTAAATGCCAATAGATCTATTATTTTTTTTAATTTATGTGGGACAATAATGCTAATTTTGATCCTGCTTTTTGAGATGCGAAAAGAGTAAAGTTGTTATACTTAGTTCGAATGGAGAGTTTAATATTACGGAATTAAATAATGTTCCAATAGAATGCTTTAATATCAAGAGCTTAAAAAGTTCTGAAAATATGCAAAAATAGCTAATTTTTATGGATTTACACTCACGTCACTTTAAATACTAAAATATGCATTTAAGCCTCCATTGCTCAGTGATAAGGGGGCTGGACTCATCACCGAGGGGTGGTGGTTCAATCCCTGCCCGCTATTGTCGTACCCACTCCTAACAGTCTTTGCCAATTATTTTGAGAGGACCGGCAATATTGGTCATATATAAAGATATGGCAAATGTTCATCCTCCAAATCGAATCAGTACTTTTAAAAACACAGCAGACATGCAAACACGCATAAGGATGAATACAGAAGTCCTCCTTTTCCTCATTTTCAAAGTCTGTAACAAGGCGAGGGTTATGCATATAGGTACGGAACAGTCCGTGTCGTTAACACCCCGCCATAGAGGTGCCCGCTTTTTTCCCTTCTACGTGTTTGAAAACAAAAAATCCCTAGATGCGGTTTTTATGTGCCACGGTTTTTGTTACGTGTTTGTTTTAGCGCGTTGATAACGTTATGAGCAAGTCAGGTGTTGACAACATAAAAAAATTTGGGTGCTGAAAATAATATATCAGGTTCCAAATATCAGGTTCCGTTCTAACAGAATATTACATTTTAATTTGCAACTAAGTATAACTTACCAATAAAATATCTTGATAATTTGTAACTCGGATAAACAAACTAGGTTTGCCATTGTTGTACAAAAAAATAAGAGTTTTAAAGGAAACAAGGATATAAAATATTAAATAATGTTTGCAAATTCAAACGTGAACAGATTTATCACAACTCGTAAGCTTATTGCTGCTGAGATTACGCTCGTTAAGATGGACGTGATTAAAGATGCAAATAAAGTAAATTGTTAACATTTTCTACCAAGTAATAAAAATAATAACCTAATGCTATACTATTTATATACACTCGTATACCTACATCAAATCAATACTGGGTGTATAATATTCTATAAGACATTTTAATAGCATTAATGACCCTTACTGTTAGTTGTTCATTTGAGATTCTCCTCTTGCCTTCCTTAAGTTAACTAGATTTGGGCATGAATTTCAAATATTTAGGTTACAGACTTGATATATATAGTCACCAAAGCTTTGGTTGTGACTATGAGTTTGTCTTGTAAAAAAATCGAAATGTTATCTCAATTGGGATACTAATAAATCAAAATATATGGCTATATATAATATACTCGTCATACTATATTAAGTTAGTATACGATACCAGAATGAAATCGTATCGTAACTTAATATAATATGCGGTATACAGAAAAAGTCGATTAAAAATGCAAAAAATGTAAATTGCAACAGGCTTCTATACTAAGAAAATAATGAAACTATCTAAGTTGCAAATCACATCCTAATAGAGTCTCGTAATATGCTTATGTAAGGTTCAACATTGCGCGACATTCTATGGATGCAAGCCTGCGCCGAAGGTTGTTCACCCCCGACAACCCTTGTCCACGTGTGTGTCGCCACAACAACCAGCCCACGTCAGACCCATAATGTATTGGAGTTCCATTTACAAATATTAAAATGAATTTAAATCACT
Organism: Bicyclus anynana; assembly: GCF_947172395.1. Taxonomy (NCBI): domain Eukaryota; kingdom Metazoa; phylum Arthropoda; class Insecta; order Lepidoptera; family Nymphalidae; genus Bicyclus; species Bicyclus anynana. The sequence continues at coordinate 5,117,421 of NC_069093.1, forward strand.
TGGACAATAAAATCCTTGCTTCCTTTGAGACATTAGTGGATTTAGTGTTGCCTGGATGAAATATTTGACTGGCCAGCTATGTTTTTCTCAATTAATACAAATAAACAAAAATGGTTTTTATTGTTTTAGTATTTTTATTATTAGCTTATTTTAACGGCCTACACCGCCAAGCCAGGTCTTCCACCTTATTGGACAGGGATTAACTTTAGATTAGGTTCGATTAAGGGATAAGGCGAGCTTATAGGTATCCATCTTGGTGCTAAAATAAGGATTGGTAGGATTTAATATTTAGCTAACGCAAAACATAGAAAAACACTAATGGCACCAAAACCTGCCTAAAACATTTCATATTAATAACAATGGCCACTGAAACACTTGAATTAATTTAAATTAATGATCTGTTCATATAAAACATTAATTTATTAATACAATTTAATTAATTATCTGTTCATATAAAAGAAATGTAAATGAAAAATTATAGCCAGTAGAGATGTAAAATTCCCAGTCTTACATAACATAATGGGGAATGCTTAAAAAAGGTTAGGTAATATCAGTGAATGATAAAAATCTTATAGCAATAAGAAAGCGTACGACAAATAAAAAACATATAACTACAACATTAATGCTGCCGTATTTGGAAGACATAAAAAGTCTAGCTAGTGTAATATGCGGAGCCCCTTCTCTACTGCGTCGAGTTTTTATACTTGCCCATAATACAGGCGCATATCTCAAGATTCAGCCCATTAGGAAGGATTAAGGAAGCCCTGCGATGACGTGAAAGTATTAAGGATGTGACTTGTCGACGATATTCTAAAAATAGTTTCCATAAGGCCGTACATTCGAAACGCGTTGAATTTAAACCGATTATGGACCTTTTAAATATATTTTTTTTATTTGTGTTCTTTTTAAAACATTAATGAATGTTTATAAAAATACATCGCTATTATTAGGTTAAGTTAAACTTGCGTTAAAGCTTTTATTTAAAGGCAATTTTGACTCATGAAAAGTTTTTTTAAAAAGTTCTGCTCTCAGTGAAATTTAACCAAACAGAATTGCCAATAAAATTCGATAGGTAAATAATTTTATGTAGTTTAGTAAGTATAAACCTAAAAACTAATATCTAAAAACGTCCGTAAACGTAAGTTCAATGAATAAAGAATGAACGTCTATAAAGGGTATAAGACAAACTCGTAGACACTGAAAAAACAGGACACAGAAAAGGACTTAGTAAGTTAAACTTAAAAGTAGCTTCACATTTTCTATTCTCTCCCAACTTTAGCATATAAAGGTAGTTATACTTTCGAATACTCAAGTTGGGTATTTCTACTTAAGTAACTCATAAAGTAGAATTACGTGTACGCAAAGATACGCATGCAGAGGTCACCAACAATAGTCTTACTTTGTATATCCACGTCCGAGTTCCCGGAAAGCCTTTTTTATTCAATAACATGCTCATTTACAATGCCATATAAATCTCAACTGAATTTCTGAGATGCAACATGACTAATAAAGGGGCGTTCGCTCGGCCACACATACAATACAATGCGTTTTACATAAAAGGCTTGTAGCTTTTTTATTGTCGCGTACCTACCTATAGGCATGTTATCTTTTATAGCAGGCCCATTGCCCTTAGTCGTATATCTTAGTTTTATGTTAGGTTCGGACCGGCCATCGGAGTCGTGGGCAGGGCGTAGGCGCTACTCCAGAAATTCTGCCCACGTGACGAGATCCGAGATAAGTAGGCAGTATTGTGCAGCATTCATTTCGGTCAGCTTGGAGCGTTCGAGTTTCTAAACGCGTTGGTCGCGTGCCGTTATCTGTCGCTTGCAAGTTGCACCGTATTCTTATCTGATGACCGTAAAAATGACTCGTGCTTTTTATGTACCTGTAATAAGTTTTTGCTGGCGGCTCCGCTCGCGTTTCTTTTGAATTTTTTCTATGTTACCCGAAACGAATGTTACGGGCGCGGTCGTGATTCTTCGCTTGACATCTATGATATTGGAATGGTAACAGCTCACAAAATGGGTTTGTTGACGTCACTATTTTGTGGATGTTGTTGCTTCACTAGAATTTCAATTTTATAACAGTTTAAAAATATAATTGGGAATAATTAATTGCAAAGTGAATTAAAGGACTTATGAAAAGATGCAAAACAAAGCAGATTAAGGAAAGATTTTTCGTTTTACTTACAACTCCACAAGATGACTTCAATAAAGTTTTGATCCCTTAAAAGTTATGACATAGAAAACTTCAAATTGGAACGAACTTATAAAATTACTGACTTATAGATAACTATAAAATTGTATTGTACTACAAAAATATATTGCGCATCAAAAAGAAAGAAAGATAGAAGAAAGAAAAGATCTTTATTTTTAAGTAATGCCACATATCACATTAAATCTAAATTATAACATATTATGGCTTAACTGTCCGCTCAAACAGTGGAGCACTAAAGAATGGCCTGTAATATGTGGCACAACCTAGAAAAAGGCCCCAACTCAGCATTTTGCCGCATACTTTCAATAAACACATCACAATTCACAACTGAAAAGATTTGGATAAAATTTGAATATGGCACAGAGATAAATTGCAGAGCAGAACATAGTAGCTTAAGACATTTATTTAATCGCGCGAGATTTCAACAAAACAATTAAACGCGATTGACGACGCGAGCTAGTGTATCATGTTAAATATGACCAAATCGATATCACCAAACATGACAGTAGTAAAAGAAAACATGTTAATGGGCAGATTACGTGTCCCATTACGGGTAATCTTGTCGCTAATGGCTTTTTTGTTGCAGCGGGCTGACGTCGAGCACGGAGCGGGCAGTCACGCCGGTGTACCTGCGGTGTAGAGAGGGTAGCGTGTCGTGGCTCTACCCGCGGGGAGCGCTGCGACTGCTATTCAAGCCCCCTCTACCTGCCGACGAGCGAGACTTCCGTGTTTGCGTCAGGGTTATACGAAGACCTGACCCTCCCGACTTCTTCCAGAATATACAGCTTAATGAGTCAGGTAAAGTGGTCTTCTAGTATACTCGTAGTGTATCTGTAGAGAAGCCAGTGTATCGTGGCTCTACCCGCGGGAAGCGCTGCGATTGCTATTCAAGCCCCCTTTGCCCGCCGACGAGCGAGACTTTCGAGTTTGCGTCAAGGTCATTAGAAGGCCTGACACTCCCGACTTCTTCCAGAATATACAGCTTAATGAGTCAGGTAAAGTGGTCTTCTAGTATACTCGTAGTGTATCTGTAGAGAAGCCAGTGTATCGTGGCTCTACCCGCGGGAAGCGCTGCGATTGCTATTCAAGCCCCCTTTGCCCGCCGATGAGCGAGACTTTCGAGTTTGCGTCAAGAAGGCTTGACACTCCCGACTTCTTCCAGAATATACAGCTTAATGAGTCAGGTAAAATGGTCTTCTAGTATTCTATCAAGCACCCTCAACCGGCCGACGAGCGAGGCTTTCGATTTTGCGCCAGGGTCATTAGAAGGCCTGACCCTCCCAGAATATACAGCTTATGAGTCAGGTAAAGTTGACTTCTAGTATAATTCAACTCGGCTCTACTTACCAGCAAGATGCATTGCTACTGAAGAATAGGCTTTTGTAAGGACTTCCAAACACCACGTCTTTAAGCCGCCAGCATGCAGCGGCAACCAGCTAATAGGTATTATACTATTTCTAATTGATTTCCAAAAATTCTTTATTCCGCTGTATGTATCTTTAAATATATTTGTTTATGTTACAGGAGCCCCAGAGAGATTCCCAGCGCGAATTTTCGTAGAAGGCGTCCGAAGACTTGTGCCTTTATACGCGCCTGATGATGGCGATGTCCGGGAGCTGCGATGCTTCCGCAGTAGACACGGACAGGCGGCGTTGTACGTGGAGGCGGAGCCCGAGGAAGGGACGAAGAGACGAGTGGCCTTCTTCAGATACGAGGCCCGGCCGCTTGTCAGGAGACATTATGATCCAGCCACTGCTGACTGTCGGCCATGTTCTGATTCTGAACTAGAGATGGCGTTTTGTACTAGTGATCTGGGTAAGTGTACCAACCTAATTATTTTTTTTATGATTATACCTACGTTACAAGTTATAGTAGACTAGCAGAAATTGTCACGCAATACAAAAGCATTGAACACAGTACCAGGGTAACAGATAGCTTAAGGTTCAATTAAAAGTATTTTTATTTGTTTTTAATTTCTATAGTAGATATTATATTGTATAGTGTAGGTATATGTATAATATATCAATACAATATGAGACAAATTTAGTTGCTACGAAACTTAACGATGGTTTGAAAAGAGCTTAAACAGGTAATTGAAAACATCGTTATTCTTTTTATTTATTTTTCTAAATTATTGTGCAAAAAATAATTTTCGTTTTCATAGCTTTAAAATTCAATAGCTGTAAATTTGAATTAAGTAAGGAGATGTCCGATGTCCATTGACGAAGAGGAGTATTTTACCAATTTATTGTAGGTAGGTATTGGCTAACATGTTACAGTTTATATCGAAAGCCATTATATTTTATCGCGAAATCATTTGCATCTTAATAATGTTTATATACCAACATAAAAGTTTGTTGCAAATTGCATAATCTCGTATCCTGCGACCGCTAATGTAACATTTTGTTAATTTCCGTATAATATCAGCTGATTATTATGGAAGCTTGCACCACCGCGATAATAAGCCAACGCCGAGAAGTGGCTCCTGAATGTTAATAAAGCCCGGCCTCCGCGACCGCACCGCAATTTGTCGCCGTAACCGACATTTCTCGTCGTCGCAAAATTGAATTTTTTGAAATTTAAATTATTATCTCACCGTTTTGCAACCAAGAAATATGCCGTAGCAACCAATTATGAGCACACGTTAGAGTTTAAAAATTATACTATAAAGACAACGCGCGAAGTCGAATTAGCGGGTTTTTTTTACAAAACTTTTTGCGTTGCTATCCGTCGGGTCGTTAGTTATACACACTTGTTGAGAAGCGATGGAGGCAGATTTGTTTTGTTGTAAATTAGTGGACTTGCAACCATTTGTTTGACATTATTTAAACGACTTTTTGCTGCTGTAGGTCTATTTTTGATGTATCAGTTTTCGTTGCGTAACCCGCATACTCGTTTTAAGGCTTAATGCCTGTGACGTAAATAGGGTTTATTTTGAGGAAATACGTATTTAGTTGGCAGAAATCTATTTCAACTTTTTGCAGTACCAGGTATTGTTTTACTTATAAAAAAACTTTAGATTAATCAGTCGTGCGATTCCGGTATTTTACACTCGTCGGCGAACTTTTCGCCATAACAAGTCTTATTCGAATTTAAACTTTATGCTTATAACACCAAAATTAAAAAGTAGGTACTTTTACCAGGGATATAAAAGACTAGCATGCTTTTATATCCGTGGTCTTAACTAACCTGACCTAACCTAGACCATTTAGAAAAAAATGTTTATAATTTTTTCATTTTTTATAATTTATTATAATGGAGAAATATAATATAAATTGTATTATAAATCAACACCGGATCCACCATTACCGTAACGCCGCGCAAACTTCTTAGAACGTGCTGAGATTAAAATGCGACTCATACCTATTCGTACCGGTCTATGTACGGAAGCTCTAACATATGCAGCGAGGGTATGGGATGACTACTTAGATTCACTTTACCACCATAATAAGCATGTGACGAGTACACCATACCGGATAAACTAGTACGAAGGCACGCGACGCTACGGGGAGCGTATACGAAGGATACTTTTTTATGGTTTTTTTATTACTTGATAGATTATAATGGTGGTTATGTCATAGGGTTCGGAGCGGTGGGCGGCCGGTATTAGCCTCTAGCATGTATCATTGTAGTTTTTGAATGTCATCCTGCATAATAATTGTTGATATTTTTTCTCGAGTCCGTGAAATCGGTGGAATGAGGACGGCGTCTCGCTGCGACGGTATTAGCATTTGATTTATGTTTGAGCGACTTTAAAATTTATTAAACGCGTATTTTTTCCCTTTTTGTTTTTTTTTTCATGTATAAGTAGGTACATGTAAGTAGAAAATTTCTGCCGAGATTATTGCAATAATTTTTTAACTGATTTTTCTCGTTTTTTTGGTAGGGAAAGGCGTTCTCTCATAAAGGGTTCTCATTAGTTACATGTACTTTTCAGGAAATGTTATTATAATTTCAATGCGGTTCGTTGGCCTAGAAAATAATCATGATTATTTATTATATTAAAACAGTAGGTAAATTTGTAAACTTTTTGATAGAAAAATAAGTAGCCGCTTTGAATTTTCATTCAGTAAAAATATTCTAAAGTGATGGTGATAATTTTATAAGTAAGCACCTAATCGTAACTAGAGTATAAGTCTTGATTACATAAAAAAAAAACGCATTGGTGGAGGATGAATTTGTGGAAATACTTAATCTACAGTTGTGAAATCCAGAGTAAATAAGTTTTTTTTTGTTTTTTTTTCTACTGGCATTTTCTAGTCCAAAATTATACGCCTATAAATATATAGATATATAAGATAAATAACAATAGTTACAATTGTAACTGCGAGTGTCGGAACGAGGCTGGAAACGTTGGAGTGACGTATCGAGGCTCGTTAGTCAAAGCCTCCACTGTAATTATCTGCCCGGGGCGGGGTTGACGACCGTTTACTTTTACAACTATTCACTTATCTTTACTTCATCAAACACAAAGACGTAAAAATAAGTTATATTGTGTTTCACGAAAAAAGTGCGATGAAGTAGCACGCGGTATTACTTACTTTTTATTACTTACATACTGGTATGTTTCTACAGATAAATGGACGTTTACGTGAAAACGTAGAGAATCTGGAATAATTCAGCTATTAAAGGATAACATGTGTGAACAATATTATTAATCGTATATCCTAGCCGTAAAAGCACCTTAATGCAATATTTATAACTATTTTTTTTGTTCCAATTTAATCTGCAATCTGTTTTGCAACTATAATCAGATGTGATGTGAGGTTGTTGGCAGTTGGAGGGGGATCCCGCAAACCATCTACTCATAATTTATTAACATGGATTAAGATTTATACCTCAATTTTCTTCAAAGTAAATTGGGTAATTAGATGTAAAATGTAAAACAAATACCTACCCATTTAACAAAATAACATGAACTCCCCTATTTACAAATTATTATACAACTTTGTACACTGTGTTTACTTTCTCCCGACTGTGTTAATTAAAATATTTAGTTTACTGGGTGTCATAGTGCATTAACCGTCGGCGTACTTTTTGTGTGACACAAATTGTACATATTAGGTTAGGGTTTCTTCGTCTACGATTAAAATCAGCGTGCACTTATAGTCTCAACGATAGGATGCAATAAAACAAGACAATTGAATGTGTCCGTTATAATTATTAGATACAGTAAAAGTTAATTGTTTGTAAATTGGCCTTTGACTTTAAGACCGAAGCCTGTTAACGATAGATAGCAATGCTAGTTCGAGTTGTAAGTAATATGTAATTGATATATTGTCTTTTCGTGGCGAAAAACTAACGAATTCGATCCAAAGATCATTTCGGGGAATACTTTAGCTTATTTGACCTTTTAATATAAATTATAGAAATCTAATAATTATAACCATTCTATCCTAAAAACAATAACAATACAGGATATAAAGACAATGAAACTTATTCATTAATAACGACGGAAGTTAAGGCCATACGAAGCATCCTGCGTCCGACCAATAACAAGACAGTGCGTGCTCAGGGGTTTTGACGAGGGTAAGCGTTCCTAAGGCAGATCTTCGATGTTTGGTTTTCTATAACATTTTAAGACCGAATTCTATCATCACATTCTAAAATGTTAAGAATTATAATAACAACAACAGGTTAATTTTAAGACTTAAATTCTACCACAATATTCTACAAAATAAAGAATAACTTTGGTTCTGTATTTAAACAATACAGCCATTGTAGCCAAGTGGCAAGTTGTTTCTCTTTCTACGATCGCAATCGCTTCGAAAACTAGAAAAATGTATAGGAATGACATTTGCTATCGACAGGTGACGTGATCAAGATCCGTCATTCCCATACATTTTTCTAGTTTTCGAAGCGTTTGCGATCGTAGAACTAAGCGAATAGTACTTGTAGAGCTTACTGTGAGACTAACATTCCGAAGGACCACAGTATAAAAGTGACTAAATATTATGACCTAACATATGAACTAACTAAAAATGGCTATGTAATTAGTCTGTACGCCGTAGAAGTAGATGCGAGAGGATTACCAGCAAAATCTTTCTATAACTTGCTTAAAGACCTTGGCCTCTCTAGAAGTGCAGCTAGTTCTATATTAGAACGAGTATCTAAAGCTGCTCTAATAGGATCGTACCAAATTTGGCTAGGCAGGGAAAACACGAGCAGAGAACGGGGAGTGTTGATCGATCGTCAAGGAATTCCTTAACCCTACATCCTGTAGTCACAAGTTCAGGACTCTGCTCGGAGTTTTTCTCTCTACCACGCGATGGACCCGGCACCCGCACGGTGAATCCATGGAATGCTAAGATATTCGTCTCAGAATCCACGTGTCACCTGGCTACAGTGGTAGAATTTACGAATAATCTGATAGACTTGGTAAGTCTATTTATAACGTGTTAGCAAAAATGCCTCGCCACGAGGACAATAGTGACAGTTATTATTCGATAACAAATCTGGACGGGAACAGTTTTTTTGCTTCGTAATGATGTCAGTCCTATTGTGTCGGAGTGTTTAGGACTTAGGCGATAGTCGGGCGCACAATGGCGGGGTGTCATTACACGGCGAGCTTTTTGTCTCGCCTCAGTTCCTCGAGGCAATTTAAAAATTGGGTCTTTTCACACGTAATTACATCGCGTGTAAATTTTTTTAGATCGAATAGCAGAGATAACTAATTGCTATATTTCTTTAATAATTACACTTATATATGTCCAACGATATTCTTACTTTTTCTTTTTAGGTTAGGTAGGTAGGTACTACCACGCCACGAATCTTTATGTTTGTGAAGTTAGCTGCGGAATGAGTATGCGCATTCGTACAGAAGCGAACCCACCCTGCCCGTGCCGTTTGTACTGTTATTGAATCATTGCGCAGTAGTCATTTGTTGCTAACTTCACAAACATAATACCTCGTACCGGGCACTATAGGTTCATAGCTAGAGAAAACAATTACATTTATAGGCGATGAAGCGAGTTATGCTCGGAGTATTTCTGAGTGATCTATTCAGAAACCAAAGTCACTGACATACTCTTACCTACTTCAGCGAGTCGCGAAGCCGAAGTGGCAATAGGCAGGCCACATAGTTCGAAAAGCCAATAGACGTTGGTGTCCCAAGGTCCTGGAATGGCAACCCCGCACCGGAAAACGCAATGTTGGTCAGCCTCCCACTAGGTGGACCAAGGACATCAACCGGGTTGTAGGAAGCCGCTGGATGTTGGCGGCTCAATACTGAGGCCTATGTCCAACAGTGGACTCCATCGGCTGTTAATGATGGTGATGATGGTGGTTTAATTGTCTCGTGAGTTCGACGGTTTGGATCATGGGCAACGACTTTGGGGGGGGGGGGCACCTTAGCATGGACCTGTGCCTATCCTAGGATTCTGGGTTACTGATATGGAATTCTATTATGATACTCGTACTGATATAATAGACTTGATGACGAGGGCCAGCGGGTCTAAGAAATAATCCTAGAAATACGCTAATGGTTCGAGTTCTGGGTGCTCTATTCATTTGACTTATAGTTTGATGTTTTATTCCAGTGTCCCGTGGTATGATGGTGGGCAGCGAGCAGCGCGAAGACTTGGACACCACGCAGCTCACGTGGCGGCTCACCAAGCTCGTCCGCGCCACCGCCGCGCACGACGCCGGCGACCTCGCCGACGACGACGAGTACTACAGGTAACATCTCACAACTAATACACATACGTTCCTACGTAGCAGTGGCGAAGATGAAATTTTGCCGAAGGACAAATATTCGCGTGAAATAGTCTAGTCGAGCAATGTACTTTTTGGGGTTTTTATTAGAGTAAATACAGATTATAGTACGCGAGTAAAAGGCAAGCTCTAAAGCAACGGATTCCCGTATAAGTACTTAGAATTTGTTTTTAGTGGCGCGCAGACGTGTTGTAGTAATACTGTGGTAATATTATTTCAAGCGTATAAAGTATATTACAATAATGAATATCTTTGTATATGAATCTCGGATGTTTAAAAGGTAAACCAATGAGAATTGACTTGTTAGGATCCACGTTAGGCCACTGTAGTACCAGTGGCGAGGGATCCTAACCTACCGACGTATATCGGACCGATGAATCAAACCAAACTACAGTTCGTTATTTATAGGATGGTACGGGTGATAATTCGTATCACTCTTGAACGTCATACAGCTGTGACCATCGCGTAACTGTTAAAGCGAATTTCTAAAGAAAAAAACCACTAGATGGCGATGTTTCAATTCCTTAGAAATTCGCGTTTTCGGTTGCGCGATCGTCACAGTATGAAAACATTGAAACCGCCCACTAGCCACTCTGGTGACTGTCACCATCTGTCTGCTATCTGAAAAACACTAAGAGAATTTATATTTGTTTTCAAATCAACTAATGAATTATATTCATTCATCAGGTACGAAATCGACAACAGCATAGAGCAGACGAGCCGTCGGCCCCACAAACGCACGCGCGTCCGGAAAACGCGCGGTTTGCACGCGCACGTTCACGTACCGCGCGCGTGCGGCGCGGCGGCGGGCGCGGGTGAGTTCTTCCTCATGGCGCGCCGCAGACTCGGCAAGTACTCCCTCGTGTGTGCGCCGAGACTGCACGACTGGAAGACGTTGGTCGAGAGGCGGAACGCTGAGGGAACTGCGCACTGCTTTTTGCAGCATTGATGGACTTTCAGGGTAGGCTCATTGACAATTTTTAGTTGGCCGATAGTTGGGCGACTTTGTAATTGTGCGTGATTTAGTTGGACAATGTGCGGGCTGTCATACATCGCTATACCTGTTCTTTAATCGGCCAAAGTAACGTCATAAAGCAAAAGTGACGGTCTTAATCACGGAAAAATAAAGTCTTCTTTACTACTTACTACTTTTACTGTTACTTTAGCTTTACATAAAGAAACTGGCGGTAAGTCGGCCAACTAAAAGTTGTAAGTGAGTGGGGGCTCTTACCCATGTATTCACAACATGGGTTTGTTAAATCAAGAGTAAATATCATCGGTTTATTTGTAAACCTTAGATGACAAGGGAAACGCGACCAATAATGGCAAAGTCGTAACCATCGCTCTCTCTTTCATTGCGTTTGGTGGACAATGTATTTTTCTATACGAGACATATCAGTGACGTTGATTTGTTTCTTCATTGTTTAACGAGATTGTAGCTTAATTAAAAAAAATGGAGACAGAAAAGCTTTTCGCTTGCTGACCATAAAACAGTTATAATCATTTTAGAATTTAAACTATCGTGAGTGTTATTCATATTAATTGATTATGAAACACGGCTAAAACTCACGTGATATTACGTCGGAGTATGCCCGACTAGTTTCGAACCCATACGGGGCCCTTAGTCATGAGCTGGTTCTTGCATCGCGGCACGATCCAAACTGATATAATCATAGATGACATGCAGTTGTGATACTAAAAAAACTATGTTACAAATACCATCGTCATCATCATGGTCCATGGTATTTGTAGCAAATAAATGTATGGGCGTATTCTTTATCGCAATTAAAAAATGTTCAAAAGAAAAAAGTCCAAGTCTAAGCAGTTTAATAAAATTATTGCTTTTTGTGAATTTTAGCGTAGTAAAAACGCTAGTCTATGTAGTAATAGATACATAGATACCATATAATAGATAAAACACGGAAAAGGACACTTCTTAATGTTTCAACAAAATTCTACATGTAAATAAAAAAAAAACAAATGCTTACAACTATTTCTTTGATTAAAAAGTACGAGTATTATTTTATTTAAAAAAATATTATTCTGAGATAAAAAATATTTTATTAAGAATATAATTATGTACAATGTAAATACTTTGGATACTATTAATAATGATTATTATTTATGCACATGTGCATTAAGTGATTGTGATTATAATTATGTAGATGCCATTATAAATGTTTAAATAAAGAAATAAGCACATTTAAGTCAAGTACCTACATACATTAAAAAAATCAAGTCATCATTTACCTATTACTTATTTTTAATTTAAATCGAATTAGTTCCAGTATAAACTAATTTAATCCAAAATATATAGGAAACTAATAAAAATCAATTTAACACATAATCTTGACTTATATGTGCTTGCCTTAATTGTATATAAATCATAGAATATTAAACGCTTGCAAAGACATATAGCCATATTATATGCTTCATCAAGATGCAATATTGTATAGTTTATTATAAAGTTTATATGTTAGGTAGGTTTATTGCAATATATCGATACTTAGTTTTTAAGTGAAATGTGGTCCACAGTGCCAAAATCTATAAGATCTTTATATTTAGCTTGTATATAAATATAACGCCAAGGTTGATCTCAACTATGTACATATTGAAAATAAGATACAATTAAGATTGAGCGTCTAATTATGTAGTTACAAAAGCACCTATTAATATTAATCCCACTTCTGATTTTAATATTCTTTGACCTTATTTTATTTTTTTATAAGCAATTTATCGATCTTCTATTTTTAATATATTTCATTACGTATTAAATGTATATATTTACAAATATACAATTAAAAGATATTATGAGAATTGGGAGACAATTCATTGTCAAAGAAATTAATTGTAAAAATATATTTTTGTTAAGTATATATTAAAAGTGCTTCCAACGAAGAACCTATTGTTAAGCCAATACAAATATATATGTATTTGATTCTCAATTTACAATTATACAGTTAAGAGATAAAATGAGAATTTTGAGACAATTTCATTGTCAAAGAAATTAATTGTAAAAATATATTTTCGATAACTATGTATTAAAAGTGCTTCCAACGAAGAATCTATTTTTAAACCAATACAAATATATAAATATTTTGTTCTCAATATATTTGATAAAATAAATTTCTATTCTAATATAATTTATATAAATAGATAAAAAATATATTCTTGTATTTTATCTAAGTTAAATATTTTATGAGATTTATATTAAGTTTCATGTACAAAGTTTTTTGTGAAATATAACTATTTTTAATAATTTGTTAAAATAATGTATGAGAGAGATATTGGAGACAAGTAATGAACTGCACGATGAGTTAATACCTATACTTAGGTATATTAAAGACCTATGAGTAATCTTTAGAAATTTTTTGATGACTTTATTTAATTATAAACCGTATTCTTAAAACATTAAGTACAAGTTTAATAGCCTCAATAGCTTCAATATATCAACGGTAAGAGCGATCGGACTTATCACCGAGGGGTGGTGGTTCGATCTCCGCCCGGAGATCGTATTGTCGTACCTACTCCTAACAGTCTATCCCGTCTAACTGGAGGCGAATGGGAATATTGGTCATATTTAAAAAGATATGGCAAATATTCTCTAAAAAAAAAAGAAACTGAAATCATGTTTTAGGGGTCCATAATTGCGGTATTACACTGTAAATAATATTGAATGATATGAAGTAGCCAATGTTCAGGTCTCACAAAAAAATTACTAAAATCATTATTAGACGTCATTTTCTGTTTTCAGCAATATGGAATAGTTATAAAAAATACCGTGTCTCGGTGTTTGTGTGTGTTAAAATTTTTGACGAAAAAATAATTTTATTTTATTATGATTTAGCGTTAAAAATACATAAACCTACAATCCTAAATTTTGACCCGTCTAACATAACCACGCTATTTTTTTTATAACTTTATAAATATACTTACATATATTGTATACAAGTATACAAATAATTAACAATTTGAGCACTTCATTCTTGTCTCGTAGTTATATGATAGTTGTCATGTGATATAGATATACAACGAACGTTATGTGCCTGTGCAAAATGTATATACGAGTATTATGTGTATGATAAAACATTGTTTCATGTCAACTGTTGAAATGAATAAAATAATTTAAAAATATAAAAAAAATCGTTTTATTTTTAAACTTACTTGCCTACTAAAGTGTTTTTCAGATACTCGTAGCATAGGTATGGTGACAGTCGCCTATATGTCGTTCATAATACGTACTATTATCGTGAATCGCGAACACTTTGAAGAGTGAAACGAACTGTCACCCGCAGCATCCTACATGAAACGAACTGTAGTCCGTTGATTTGTTGGCCTTGTCAGGAATTCTCGCTTAAGCAAAGAATTCCTACTGTAGCAAAGACTTCCGAGGATCTGCTGGATTATTTTTGCTAACCGGTTGTCTGTAGAAGAAAATCTATACTTTAAATAAATCTGTTGAGAGGTCAATTCTGTACATGAAATATATTTCCAAAAAAACTATCGGGTGGGGGGGGGGTGATTAGTGATCAATACTGATGCCAAAAATGCAATCATTAAAATTTTTGTCTACCTGTATATTCGATAAAGACACAAAAACTACTCGATGGACTTCAACGAAACTTGGTACAATTATTCTTCATACTCCTGGGCAGGTTTAAGTATAATTTTCATCACGCTACGATCAATAGGAGCAGAGAAGAGCGATACTACTGTAAGCGCGGGATTAAAGAGGTCTAAGGGCGGACGAAGTCGCGGGCATCCGCTAGTACACAATAAAATAAAAAATCATATTAAATATAGCAATTTATTTATAGACAAAATCACAACTGATACCACATAGAAAAACTACTCGGCACGGTTTAACTCTTAACTATAATATAATATCACATAAACACTTTATAATTTGATAAACTATATACATATACCAATTATTATAGCGTATGTTTTTGGTACATTTTGTTGTTTCGACGACTGTGATCGCAGCTACAATCAAATAAATGTACAAATATGATAAATCATAGGATTTATATAATAAAATCATAAGCACATAAGTTGGTGTTATAAAATAGCACATAAAAATTAACTAATTCCCGCATGTAACTGGTTTTTGCAATAAATGTAGGATCAGGCTTACATTTTCAACCGAAAATTCAATATAAATTGATAGATGAAAATTCTTTATTAATCCTCTGAGCCCAATAAACGTAAGACATTGTCTTTTTGGTAATGTTATTAGCAAAGTTATTAAATAAGCTTCATAAAAATACCTTTCTAACGTAGAAAAATATTACAAAAAGAACTCACACAACACTTAAATTATATTGAGGTGCGCTTAGCAACGTATTGGTGTTTTGTGTTAAATAAAAACAATTAAATAATTAAAGCAAAGAAATACACAATCGCCATCTACGTACCCGTAAAAAGCAATCAATCACTAGCGAAAAGGGTGTAATATAAAACTAATTAATTATATTAAATAGGGTAAAAAAATTAATGTAAATTCCGACAACCGGGTTATACGCTTTTTACCTTTGTTAATAATGCAATTATTATTCATGAAAGTCAGAGAGCAATACAAAACATTGATTAATCGTATAACAAATAATAATAATTTACAATTTTTTTCATTATTTATTATTTTTAAAGTCTGTTTTCGTTTATCAACCTAAACAGTAAACATTTTCAATAATATTAATATTATGTTCAATTGCAAGTCTTCTTCTATTATAGTTTCGCAAGTTCATTAATTACACTCCCATGGTATGCGGGCGACGGGGGGTAAGACTGCGCGGGTGTGAAAACGTGCGTGCGGCGAAGTGAGGTGCATCAGTCGTGGGTTTTTCATTCATCGCTACACGCCCCCCGGCCCGCGTGAACCATCGAGTGTTACGAACGAAGTTGCCAAGCTATAAGCACAAATAAAGCTTGCGAATGTACACAGGTCCAGGATTTTTTTCGATTTTTTTTGTCATTGTTGACCCGACTACTATTAGTACTAATTAAATTACTAATTGAAATCATAAAAATAATTTGTGCCCAGTTGGCGCACCTAATACCACAAACAAAGAATAATTATTTGACTAATATTACTCATATAACTCCCAATTTTTCAGACAATACATAAGAGTAGGTAATATCTTTGTAATATAGGAAGTATTATAAATATACATAACTATAATTTAATAATAAAAAAAAATAAAATACACTGTACAAAAGCTTTATAACTTCAGAAGCAAAGAAAACTGAGAATAAAATTAAATCTTACCATAAAATAACAAATATTACGCAGATATATTATAGAAATACAAAATATTGAATAAAATATATTTATATTTTCGTAACAGGTACATAATTTACATTATTGTGATATGTTATAGAATAAGAATAATAAATATAAAGTACATTTTAAATGCACATTAAATTTTGGTTATACATACTCGTAGATAAATATAATTTGAAAATAGAAAAATCTTAAACATTAATCCAAAAACCTTCATAAGACAATCATTGGTGTCGATCGATATAAATCATACGAGATAGCACGATAAAAGTACGGGAGAGTCAGAGTATCGTAGACAGAGAAACTTATAGACCAGTAAGGCTTGGCATGGGTCAATGACATATACCTCGTGAAGAAAAAAAACATATTGTCGACCAATAGTACATCGCTTTCAATTAAAAAGATTCAATACACAATAACTTCACGTATAGCGCCACAAACTTATCTGCCCCTGTAGCCAAGTGGCATGCCAATTCTTCGATCACTAAAAAAAGAAAAAAAAAACAAAAAACTAAAAACTAGAGAATTCGTCACGACGTTAAAGCTTGGCAAGCTCGTTAATTACACTCCCATGGTATGCGGGCGACGGGGGATGCATGACTGTGGGGGTGTAAAATCGTGTGCGTGGGGCTGGGCCCAGAAGTCAATTGCATCAGTCATGGGCAGTCACTGTCGACAACTCGTATTAAATGACCTGTGGCTGTCAAAACAAAACTCACACGATATTCGTATTCGAACATCAGTCCGACGACCTGCTTAATTATTTGGTTTTCAATATAAATATCAATATTATAAAAACTGATTTTCTATATATGATATATGATTTAACATTTAGTTATAGCAAATGTCATTCCCATACATCTTTCTAGTTTTCGAAGCGTTAGCGATCGCAGAAAGAGAATCGACGTGCCATTTGGCTAGAGGGGTAGATCAGATAAGAGTGGTACTATAACGATATATATATATTTTGAGATACGTTTTTCAAAACATATCTAGCATATAATTTACTAGTTTCTCCGCCTACGATATCAATTTATACAGAAACCAATATCAGTCAAAACATAGTCGCAAAACTTCATGAGCAAATACGTTCAGCCTTTGGTTTAAAACCTACTTTTTTATTATTTAAAAACATCATTATCAGTTTCTCATAATGCCTTCTGTTTTATTTAAATACCGATATAATAAAATAAACGAAGTGGCAAGAATTGTTGTGCGATTTATTTTTAAAGATTTAGATGGGGCAATTGCTATAGATTCGTAGGACGCGTCTTAGGGGAAGCAGGGGATAGTTGGCATAAGTTAAGAGTCTCAGTTATTTAGTTTAGAATATAAAGAGACGAATATTTTAGCATTTTACGCTGGTTTTGGAACTATCGTGTAGCAGAAAGAAAAAATTGGCAAAGCATCTGTGTGATGTGAATTCTTCTCAGTGGATGTAATATGATTATAGCGGTTTATTCTTGTAGCCAGCGTACATGAGACCTATTTTTTTCTTTTTTATGACGGGCAACGGCTTAATCTGCTGAGAAAGAGGTCTTATTATGTAGGATTTCTGCATCAGTGGCCATTTTCAGTTTTCCCAGGATAGTCACATGAAGATTACCGACGCCCCAAATAGATACACACTGTATCTTAATGCCCTGTCGTAAGTAGAGATTTGCCAGTTAAAACCAAGCTGGTTAACTGCTTGATTTGTCTATCTATTCTCAATATAAAAATGCTCCTTAAGCGCTCCCCCTCGCTCCTCACCGTAACCATAATAGCATTGATTCCCCGTTCATCGCAAGCGTAAATGAAATAAATCTGATGACTTATCAATCATAACAACAATTCGACATTTTTTTCTAATATTTACACGAGATGTGTGAATCAATGATATAGTCTAAACTAACTATATGAAATTGTCTACGACCTACCCGACCGGTTGCAAAGCGTACTTAGATTATTTTTTTTTACTTGTACTATTTAAAAATCAAAAGGAAATATTCAATTCTAAGATTGCGGCTATTTGGCAGTGAACAAACGCGATCAAACCTTCAGTACCATTACAATAAAGTTTATTATTTAGAAAGACAGTCAACGGTTAAAAATAAATAAATCTAAATATTAATAACACTGTTTAAATTTATTAGTACATGATCCCAACTTACCTCTGTCTACCCTCATCGTGATTCCTATAAACATATTATGCAATAATATAATGTATACTAAAACAAAACAAGAGCTGATATGATAACCACTCCAAAACTCTTTGGTTATTTTTTCAAATTAAAAAAAAGGTTATTCAATGTTCTATATTAATTAATTTTAATCAACTAAACAACGGAAGAAGATCTGTATCATTATGTAATTGTATTATTATAGCTTGGCAAGTTTGTTGATGACACTCCCATGATAAGCGGGCGTCGGGGGAAAGGACTGCGCGGGTATAAAGTCGTGCGCGCGGGGTTTCGCTACCCCCCTTCCGGCCCGCGCGACCACCGGAAGTGTTACGAACGAAATTGCCAAGCTATAACAAATTTACCCATACAAATCATATGATACTGCCTCGAATTCGATAAATCAATTTTAATGAAGTAAAATAAATTAAATTGTTTTAATTAGGTTGAAATATGTAAAAACTGTATTATATTTTACTTATTAAATACAATATATTGTTTAAAATAATTATATACATTTTATAAGAAAACACTATGTGAGAAGATTGATGTAAATTGGTATCTTGTCCTACTTATTGCCGTTTTGAAATTTAAGTTTTACGTATATATTATAGTTATTTATAAATGTGTTTTGGGAATTTATTATTGTCAAAGTATTGTTTAATCTCTAGGAAGCTCTGACAATTATATTTTGATGTAAATATATTTTAGAAATTTCTTGCCTTATTTTATAAGATTTATTCATATTTAAGAAATTCAAAGAAAAAATTCACATCCTTAATACCAAAATAGTAATACTATGTGAAATTAGAAAACAATAATAATTCTAACTAAATTCTATTTTCTATAGAATTATTATATAAAACAAATGATAGTTTAAAAATTAAAAAAAAAAAATCATATTTTATATTATAGGGAACCTAACTATTTTTTTGTTTTCATTATTTACGTTGTATTTTCTTTATTTGAGATGATTATTTTGAGCTTGGCTGTGATTTTATGTACGAAAATGTGTATGTTTGAGTTTTTATTGAATTGTTTGAAATATCACCCTAAAATTTAGTTTATTTTAGTTATTTACTTGTAGTTTTCATTATTTTTAAATGTTAAAAAAATTCGCACTAATAGGTACTGGCAAATTTTTACACGAAATGTTATTTTTAAATATTGTATACAGTTATTACATATACACGGTAACATAAAATGAAAAATACCACCATTTCTAATTTATTCCTACTTATGATTAAAAACATGAGTTACTTTTAAGTTAATATATAAAATACTACAGAAAGTATAGAGAGATATATTACATACATATAATGTACATATACAATCGCATATTTTAATTATTCTATATATAATAAGTAGGTAACACACGAGAGGTAAACATACAATTTTTATACAACTTCATATTATATACCAAGGTTTACAAAAGCAACTCACATATAATTCTTCAGTCGAACAATTTAATAATAGTAGGGGAGCCCGGGATGCTAAACTTGTAGTTACTCGAGCGTCATGGGGACCGATTGCATTTGGTAGATTAAATTATAGGAAGAATAAATAGTTGTTTACTTTTTTCGCTTTTAGCGGTGGAGAAAAAACTACAGACTTTAAAAGCAATTTTTATTACTTTGGCTTACTGAAATTATTGTCAGAAAATTTTTACGATTAATTAGAAGGTTAATTCCTTTAAAACAAGTAAAAAATTAAACGCGTAACTCGAGAACTAAAATATAAGGGTTTTATTTTGTAACTTAGAAACCCTTCCATTCCATTACGTTACGCTCAAATCATCAGATTTTCAAAATGTGCAGTTTTTGGCTATCAACTCACCTACTTTATCTTAATCTGACGTGCTGGTATTTATGAAGTTAGGTATTTTTGGTTGCCCTAAACGTACTCACCAATATTAAAGGCTCATACTTGGTGGAGGTACTCAACAACGTGCAAGGTATACTCCCTTAAGTTTATCTGCCGCGCTCGAGTAACTGCATAAATCCCCTCTTCGGCTCCCCTACTATAAGAATATAAATAAGTTTACAACTAGCAGTATCAAATAAATGCAACAATCGCTGCTTCTAAGCCTTATATTATAATTATAAAGTATGACTGATCAAATTAGGAATCGTAATATTGACGACTTAAAAAAAATACTTTATGAAACTCTACTACACAGACATTCAAATGTGGACTTTAAATGGTACGCATTGGATATATTTTGCAATGACTCACGCAGAGCGTTTAAAGTATCTATATTTCCATGTTTTTTGAAAATCGTATCCACGCACTACGACATAAAGTTCATTTTTGTATGACACGTTTTTGGGCGTGTTGTATGGGATATGCCTGAATACTGTAACAAGTAGCGACGCGGTGGGCAGAAAATAACCCAAAGAAATTGGGGAAAAAATACATCACAACTATTTAAATTTTTGCATTAATCAATCGTGGTATATGCTGAAATTTATGGTAAAAATATGAAAAAATTGATTAGGAAGAGATGTTGCAAAGAAAGGTTCAATATTATTATTTTATGTTGATTTACTTTGTTACAGCGATCAGGCCAAAGCTAATAACTGGTATAATTCCTAACTATTATATTATATCAAAGATATAGAAATACCATTCAAAACGATCGTTGATCACATAGGGTGTAGGTGTGCATATATCAATAATGATGTCCTCCATGTTGGGCAAAACGAGAACTCTCTCAAACTTCTAAACGAGCAGTCACTTATTTTATTGGAATTCCACCGTCGGCGGCGTAGGTGTGAGCGCCTATGATGATGTCCTCCATGTTGGGCAAAACGAGAACTCTCTCAAACTTCCAAGCGACCAGTCACTTATTTTATTAGAACTCGACCGGCGCAGGTGTGAGCAAATCCATAATGATGTCCTATATGTTGGGCAAATTGAGAACCCTCTCGAACTTCTAAACAGCCAGTCACTAATTTTATTGGAACTCAACAGGCGTAGGTGTGAGCACATCTATAATGATGTCCTCCATGTTGGGCAAAACGAGAACTCTCTGAAACTTCTAAACGACCAGTCTCTTATTCTATTGGAACTCGACCGGCGTAGGTGTGAGCACGTCTATAATGATGTCCTCCATGTTGGGCAAAATAAGAACCCTCTCAAACTTCTAAAGGAGCAGTCACTTATTTTATTGGAACTCAACCGGCGTAGGTGTGAGCACATCTATAATGATGTCCTCCATGTTGGGCAAAACGAGAACTCTCTGAAACTTCTAAACGACCAGTCTCTTATTCTATTGGAACTCGACCGGCGTAGGTGTGAGCACGTCTATAATGATGACCTCCATGTTGGGCAAAATAAGAAACCTCTCAAACTTCTAAAGGAGCAGTCACTTATTTTATTGGAACTCAACCGGCGTAGGTGTGAGCACATCAATAATGATGTCCTCCATGTTGGGCAAAACGAGAACCCTCCCAAACTTCTAAACGAGCACTCACTTATTTTATTGGAACTCAACGTCTTTAATGATGTCCTCCATGTTGGGCAAAATGAGAACTGTCTCAAACTTGTAAACGAGCAGTCACTTATTTTATTGGAACTCAACAGGCGTAGCTGTGAGCACATCTATAATGATGTCCTCCATGTTGGGCAAAACGAGAACTCTCTGAAACTTCTAAACGACCAGTCTCTTATTCTATTGGAACTCGACCGGCGTAGGTGTGAGCACGTCTATAATGATGTCCTCCATGTTGGGCAAAATAAGAACCCTCTCAAACTTCTAAAGGAGCAGTCACTTATTTTATTGGAACTCAACCGGCGTAGGTGTGAGCACATCTATAATGATGTCCTCCATGTTGGGCAAAACGAGAACCCTCTCAAACTTCTAAACGAGCACTCACTTATTTTATTGGAACTCAACGTCTTTAATGATGTCCTCCATGTTGGGCAAAATGAGAACTGTCTCAAACTTGTAAACGAGCAGTCACTTATTTTATTGGAACTCAACAGGCGTAGGTGTGAGCACATCTATAATGATGTCCTCCATGTTGGGCAAAACGAGAACCTTCTCGAACTCTCTAGTGAGCTTCTGCTCTATCCAGTTGGAGATGTGCGCGAAACGGAGAGCTCTTGCCCCCACTGCCGGCCGTGCTTTGAGCACCAGTTGCGGGTTAGTTGAGAACCTGCAACATATCATAACTATGATAAAAATAATATTTCGAGATAAAATATTATTATTTCCTGCAAAACTAACTCTAAGAATATGACAAACTAGCCGACGCCCGGTTTCACCCGCGTAGCTCCCGTTCCCGTGAGAATACGGGGATAATAATATCGAGCTTGACACTTGTAATGTAGCGTTAAAATTCTAGTTTTAAAATAATTTTGAAAATCGGGACGTAAATACAGAGATTACCCCCTACAACACCTACCTCTTTATAACATTAGATTTATTTGTACTATTACCCCCTATATGTGGATCGAGGACATCAAGCGGGTTGCAGAGAGCCGTTGGATGCTGGCGGCTCGAGAACGTTGTGCTTGTCCATGCAATAGGTCTATGTCCAGCAGTGGACGTCCATCGGCTTTTTTTATTCTTAACAGACTTGCGCTTGACTACATGCATGGAAAGCAATGATGAGGTCTAGGTTGGAGACTAGAAAATGCCTATTCACTCTTGTCTTGAAGGTGCACAAATCATAAGTGTTAGGAAACACAGAAGCCGGAAGGGCATTCCACATCCTAGCTGTCCTTAATAGAAACGTCGATGCGAAACGTTTTGTGCGAGTCGACTGGACATCGACAACATCATCATCATCTCCTTACCCTTATCCCACTTAAGTGGGGTCGGAAAAATATGTCAATCTATTCCATTCGTCTCTATTACTCGTCAACTCATCATCCACTCCTTTTACACACATGTCCTCTTTCACACAATCCAACCATCTCTTCTTTGGCCTTCCTTTCCTCTTATGACCTTCCACTTGCACATTCAACATTTTTCTAGTAATATGACTTTCCTCCCTACGCATTACATGTCCATACCAAGCTAACCTCAATTTTTCTGTCACTGGCGCAACCTTCAGACTTCCTCTTATATACTCATTCCTTATTTTATCTATTCTTGTCACACCACACATCCATCTCAACATACGCATTTCGTTCACATGCATTCGTTTACTATCCGTCCCTTTCACCGCCCAACATTCTGATCCATACAGCACGACAGGTCTTACAACCGTTTTGTATATTTTACCCTTAAGTCTAAGAGGCATTCGCGGGTCACATAGTACTCCTGAGACCTGTCGCCATTTCATCCATTCCGCATTCATTCTACTTTTTACGTCTCGGTCCACATTGCCATCGTTTTGTCCTTATGTTGTCGATGTCCAGTCAATGTCAATTTTCACGGTGTCTAGCTGTTCTGTGGTAGAATGGGCTATTAATGATGATGAAAATGATGATATTCTAGGATGTTGTCATACCCAATCCACAGTCGGTCGTGCGGCGGCGGGGGCAAGTTTATAGCCAGCCGTCCCTCCAGCCCGTTCACTTCGAGCTGCAGCTTTATGTCCGTGTTCGATAGCCCTTCCATTGCGCGCTTCACGTACTTGTAGTCGGTTACCTGTATAGGATATTGTAAGTTGATTGCGTTTAAGTTAACATGAGTTTTTTTTTTATTTTGTCAAAAACAATTATTACAAAACAATATTCTACTAATTTAAAGAAAATACAATAATAATAGACAATATTTTGCCGAAAAAATACTTAAAATATAATAAAGATTTCAAAGCATTGAACATCGGAAATAGTGAGTACAAGAATATTCGAAGTACTGTTATTGATACTTTTTGAAACATGCTTTTTTAATTACATCTAAAGAGTCTAAATGAGAAAACTCATCATTAGATAGTCTTAATTTTAATTATAAATAATAATTAAGCATACAACGATGATTACCTGTTGGAAATATTTATTGGTAGCAATCTTGTCCACCATACGAAGGAATTTCTTCTTTGATGAGCCGCCTTCAGGTGTTGCCAAGCTAAAGCAAAAATATACCCATAATAAAACCAATTATTAAGTGCTATAGCTTGGCAAGTTGGTTGATAACACTCCAACTCTTCTCCTAGAGGGGAAGGACTGCGCGGATGTGAAATCGTACGCGCGGGGCAGAGGGAAGGACTGCTCGGGTATGAAGTCGTGCGCGCGGAGCATCGCTATCCCTCTCCCGGCCCGGGCGGACCATTGGGAGTGTGACGAACGAATTGGCCTACAAGTTGCTAAGTTTTTGAGGCCTCAGGATGTTATACTTCATTCACCAGACAGAGTATATACAAGATTTGCTAATTTAAATATGATAGATGTTGTTTTTGCCATTATGACCTATCTCAAATAAAATTCTCATGTTCAATGTTCGTTCGCATACTCCTCCGAAACGACTTGACCGATTCTTATGAAATTTTTTATACATATTATATTTTTATAAAACAAAATTGTATTTTTATCACGTCACCGCAAACGCCAATCATAAACTGTAACGTCATTCGCTACAAGGCATCGGTTTGTGATTGGCGCTTGCGGTGACGTGATATAATCACATCATTGCAAACGCCAATCACGCTGTTATCTCTATCAATGACGTCACTTGCTAATGATAAAATGTTACGTAGTTATTTTTTCATTTATATAAAATTTTTTACTGGTTATTATTGACGGGACAAAATAAAATATAGCTTATAATACTTCCATAATTCAGTTTAAACAATGTTTACAAAAGAGGCAAGTAGCCTATTAGGTGATGTGTCTACCATTTGCGTTTTATCTATTAATTACGGGACACCCTGTATTCAAATAGATGTACTCACTTAGTTTCCGAGACCAGCATGTTCTCAGCACTGTCGACAGGCTGCACCGGCGGGCTCTCGTCGTCGCTGCTGGACTCGGCCGAGTCTTCCGCATCCGAATCATAGATGGCGGGTTTTCTTCTCTAAACACATTAAACATTTTGTTCAATTGTCTTATTGGTGGCATAAAGCAATAGACTACAAGCCCTTGAACAAAAATTACGTGTGAAATGAAGCAACATGAATAACGCTGAAGAAGGCTGTTACTATATCAGAAAATAACTCTCGAGCACTATGCCGTCATTTCTGAGCGGTACAGGTGAACCCGAGAAATTCCATTCACTCGAATTTACTCACCTACTACTCACAGAAATGACGGTATAGTGTTCAGAGTTATTTTCTGATATAGTAACAGCCTTTTAAGCATTATTCATGTTGGTTCATTTCACAGGTAATTTTTGACCAAGGGCTTGTAGTCTACAATGAGCTATCAGTACATTGCGATTCGTTGTTTTAGCAGACTCAAAAGTGATTACAAAAATAAGAAAACTAATGTCGAACAAAGGTTATGATTCACAACATTTGTCAGGACAACTAATTAACAAATCAAACTGTAACCAAAATAAGACCCTAGAATGGCAGAGAATGACCTTGAGTGAAGTCAAGTATTTGTGAACGATGTGTGTAGGGTTAAAGGTACCTTTGACTGTTAATAAACACTCCCTTTTTCCACTCAAGTCACTCTCCCCGCCTATCCCAAGTAACCCATAAAGAATTACACAACAAGAGATGTGGACGGCTCGAACGCCACGAGCACACTGAAGCCGTCCGTACCGCAAGTCGTTGCAACGCGGCGATAACAGTTGCGACATCGCAGCATTGAGCGTTACCACAGTAAATGGCATGCAAACTAATAAATAAAACTTACCTTCAAATCCGGCGAAACACACGATCCTCTCGGGTCGAGCTGAATTTCAGTTTCTATTACATTTTCATTTGTTTCCATCAATTGATCTTCTAATGTTACATCTGGAAAATATTATTATTATTCTGTAAAACGTCTCGTATATGTTTTTACTAGGTATTTAGGTATGTATATTGTATATGTATAATGTATATTGTATATAATATTGAAATGGGTAAATTCGCCATTCAAACTACGCAAGTTACGCTAGGTATGCACAAGTAGCCAAGATTTATTTACTTTAGTAGCCAAACCGACGATAATAATATTTTTTATACTTGATAATTTTGTATGATTTAAAGTCTATGTACAAATGTTACTTTCAAGATCATCATTATCAATGTTTTAATATCTACCTAGTCACTACACTACCAGACCTGGACTCTTAGAGTATTTTCTTATAGAAGAGACGATTAAGTAGGCATAGTATGCGAACAACGACATATCTCGTCAAGGGAAAATGGCATATTGGCGACCAATAGCGCCGAACCGAAGATATCGTTCTCTTTTTCGTTGCGACAGGACGAAACAGAGAGCCATATTTCCGGCTCGACCAATAGTCATTTAGTCTTTATGAGATATGTCGTGGATCAAATGTCAGACATAATGAAGTAGTACTTTCAGAGTCATTTAAATAGGCTGATAATTATATTCAGTGTACATACTTTTCTCCTTCAGCTTCATAAGGTTTATCTGGGTGAGTATGGTGATGGTGGCGCCACCGTCGTACCGCAGGTTGGAGTGCAGCCACAGGCCGCGCGTGTCGCACGTGGGCGCGCCCACGCCGCCCAACAGTGGGCACGCGCCCGCCAGACGCAGCTCCGTTATTATCAAGGGCGACATGAATGATGGCAACTGCAGCATAAAATTTTATTATAAAATACTAAATGAAATTTTACTATGTCGCCAATTTTTTTTGGTCCTTCGAGCCGGGCTTTTGGTTTTGCTCAGGTCCGGTTTGGTCAGGCAAACGTGATGATGATGATAATGAATAATAATAATGATCATACATCACAATATATCACATACCTTCATTGTGTTAAGCTTCCTCTGAATCTTGTTCTGTACGCGTGCTACCATCTTGGGGTCCCGCATGACGTCATACATGAGTCGCGCCACCAGAGAGTTCACCCACGTCGCCTCCGCGGGCAGCGAGCGACACGCGCAGTCAGGTGATACACTTTGCGTCTATCGAAATGGCCAGAAAAGTCCTCTTTTTATTCAAGTTTCGCTTTGACTCATTCCCTACCTATCCTATTCTACACCTACCCTACACCTACCCCTGCCCTACACCTACCCAACGATACCCCTACCCTACCCCTACTCAACCATTACCCTACCCCTACCAAAGTATTACGTGTAACCATGACTCAATTTGCCTATTCAATGCAAACATACAAACAATGAAATCTTTCCACTTTATAATATTAGTATAGACTAGCAGATGTCACGCAGTTTCACCTGCGTTGTTCCCATTTCCGTGAATAATAGTAAAGAATAAAAAAAATCAAATCGGTTTAGTAGTTTTAAAGCCATGCAATATTTCCTCTTTATAAGTTAATAGAGCCGTGATAGCCCAGTGGATATGACCTGTGCATCCGATTTCGGAGGGTGTGGGTTCGAATCCGGTCTGTGGCATGCACCTCCAACTTTTCAGTTGTGTGCATTTTAAAAAATTAAATATCACATGTCTCAAATGGTGAAGGAAAACATCGTGAGGAAACCTATATATCAGACAATTTCTTAATTCTCTGCGTGTGTGAAGTCTGCCAATTCGCATTGGGCCAGC
The DNA here is from genome assembly GCF_947172395.1 of Bicyclus anynana. Classification (NCBI taxonomy): domain Eukaryota; kingdom Metazoa; phylum Arthropoda; class Insecta; order Lepidoptera; family Nymphalidae; genus Bicyclus; species Bicyclus anynana. The sequence goes on from NC_069093.1 coordinate 5,145,373, forward strand.
GTGGTGGACTATTGGCCTAACCCCTCTCATTCTGAGAGACTCGAGCTCAGCAGTGAGCCGTATATGGGTTGATAATGATAAGTTAATAGGAATATGGGGATACAATATAGCACTCCGAAATGTAGCTTACCAACAGTGAAAGATTTTTTCAAATCGGTTCAGTTAGTTCCAGAACCAAACCATACAAAAAATAAAATAAACTCTTTCCTCTTTATCATATTAGTATATAAGTATAGAAGTATAGATATAGCTTGGCAATTTCGTTCGTAAAACTACCGATGTTCCGCGCGGGTCGGGGGTCGTGTAACGATGAATGAAAAACCGACGACTGATGCACGTCACTTCCCCGCACGCACAATTACACACGCGCGCATTTCCCTCTGTCGCCCGCATATCACGGAAGTGTTGTATTACCAACGAACTTGCCAGACTATTATAGTATAGTTATAGTCCATTTTTTATATTCATATAAAAATGCTACAAATGCAAATGCTACAACTAACACTACAAATAATGGTAAATGAGCAAACTAAGATGGAACTAAAATTAATGACTAACTAAAACAAATGAATAAAAAGAAAATAATCAAACGTCGTTTTTCTTCTTCTTTTTGTTTTTGGACCTTTCGAGCGGTGACGGTTCTATCTGGCACATCACTCCGATGTCGACACTTTGGTTTATTTCGGCTCGGTGGGTCTGTTTCATATTTTATTAGCTTTAGAAAAATATATTTGGATACTGAATCGAGCCTCAATAGCTCAACGGTAAAAGCAGTCGGACTCACCACCGAAAGGTTCGATCCCCGCCCCGTTAGACAATGCCGTAAATAGGGCGTCGACTCTCGGGAGCGCAAGAATAGACAGACTAGGCAGGACCACCTTTACTCTGGCAGGACTATAGATTTTTCTATGCTGCGACCTTCCTCCCCGAGTCCTTTCAACTAGAACTACTGGTCTCATTCATTTGTGCATTAATTGTGAATAATCTTTGCAAATATTTTCGAATAAACGTTTTTTCACCAATTCATACTTAAACGCAATTTATATTAGGTTATGCTACCTTCCTTATCCAAAAATGTACCATACCAAATACTTAAAATTAAATTAAACTACTGTTTATTGAAACTTTGCCGGGTATTTTATTATAGAAGTATGAAAATCAAACTGGCCCAAAAATTAAATCTTAAGCATCAGAATGGGCAATGCATTTCCAGTTGTGAACCTGCGTTTGAGTTTTAGTGAGTGAGACTAAGTGGTGGTACGAGTAAGTATAATAGGCAAAGGGTCTACTTAATTAGGGCGCAGTTATAGAAGCTCGCACAGGGCGCGGAAATACTATTTACGGCACTGCCATTGGATCCACGTGGGTATTGTCGTACCCACTTCTAATACAGTCTTTCCCGACTAGTCGAAGGGAAAAGAGAATATTGGTCATATTTAAAAGATATGGCATATATTTTTTAGGAAAAAAAAACTCTCCTCTTCGCCGTTCGTATCGTCAAAAGGGAGTGCCCATCCCTGGCCCAGGTCTACCCTAACCACCCAGCGATTTACTTGTATCTAAAAAAATCTTGAAACTTCTATTAAATTAATAATAATCACCAACAGCTTGCTCTTCAATATGGCCTTATTGATTATAAGAAGTTGGTTGGTCAGTTCAAGAAACATACTTTTATTAAACATACTTAACATACACCTGATGGTAAGTGATGATGCAGTCTAAGATGGAAGCGGGCTAACTCGTTAGGAGGAGGATGAAAATCCATATCCCTTTCGGTTTCTACACGGCATCGTACCGGAACGCTAAATCGCTAGGCGGTACATCTTTGCCGGTAGGGTGTTAACTAGCCACGGCCGAAACCCGGTATCATCTTAGATTGCATCAGCACTTATCATCAGGTGAGATTGTGGTCAAGGGCTAACTTGTAAAGAATAAAAAAAGAGGCCAAGGTGTATAGAAAGCAAGTTCTGGATACATGAAGTAATTACCTGTATGATTTTCTGCAGGTAAGGCCAAAAAGATTTCTCGTACGAGTCAACACTGGTGGGCACTGGATGTGACGGCGTAGTAATGGTGACTCCTTCTGTTATCGAATCGTTCGTTTTACTCTGCAAACACCGAATAGCATCTCATAACCATGATGAAGATATTGTGCTTCATTATGGTAATGAGATACACGTATTTTTTGCACACGCTCTAAAGTTTGATGACAATACATGACTAGCTAAGAAACGTCATTACAAATCCAATATGGCGGCCTCCCCAAGACGACGGAATGGCTGTTTAAATCCACCCCAATGGTTTTGCTGTCAGGAATACGAAAAAAAATAGTCACGTGACTTAAATCCAATATTTGTAATTTGTGCGTTTTAAAAGCCTGTTTTTTAAACTATTTAAAGTTATTTTTTATATATTAAATAAATATCTGACATTGTAATTTTCTGAAAATAAATAACATAGATATTGAAGGTCGACATATTTTAAATATTAAAGACACCGAGATTTTAGAGCATAATGCGAAAGTGTGCTTCACAAATGCTAAGTCAGTTTTCCATCCCACTGAACTCGTTGAAGTTTAGGAAATGAAGTCAACTCTACGAAAGGAATTTTAGAAACGACCTCACCTTTTAATCCATTAAACCACCTGTTTAATGGATTAAAAGTGTTTTAAATAAAATTAAGTATGTTTTAAAAAAAATAGCGGTGATAGCCCAGTGGATATGACTTCTGCCTCCGATTCCGGAGGGTGTGGGTTCGAATCCGACCCGGGGCATGCACCTCCAACTTTTCAGTTGTGTGCATTTTAAGAAATTAAATATCACGTGTCTCAAACGGTGGAGGAAAACATCGTGAGGAAACCTGCATACCAGAGATTTTTTTTTAATTCTCTGCGTGTGTGAAGTCTGCCAATCTGCATTGGGCCAGCGTGGTGGACTATTGGCCTTACCACTCTCATTCAGAGAGGAGACTCGAGCTCAGCAGTGAGCCGAATATGGGTTGATAATGATGATGATGTTAAAAAATATATTGCTTGCCTAAACTATTCCAGGGCAAACTATCATTGGCTAATTATAAATGATATCATGGATATTGAGGCTTATAATTATGCCGTAGCCTTAGCAAGTACCTTAGCAAATGCAACCGTGTCCTTCTCAGTGAACTTGTAGACGGTCAACTCGACGCCATCTTTAGTTTCCTGCACAGTGTCGCTGCCAGACCTGTCGTCCGAGCTGGAGTTGTCCTGCGAAGCATTCGCCTCCGACACCGCTGTGACTAGACGGCGATACCTGAAAAAAATACAATAAACTTTTAACTATCTAAACTTATAAAAGAACCTACAGATATAAAGACAACAAATTAATGTCGACCAACAGCTTTATTACCCGCGTAGTTCCCGTTTCTGTTTGTGCTTTATTCATAATAAGGTTAATGCCCATAAAATGACCACTTTGGGCATGCGGTTTGGTCAATCGCAGGGCTGGATTTTTCCGCACCGGTGTTGCTGCAACGGCCTGTGCCATTTATAAAAATCCAGCCAGTTAAGAATGGTTATACCGCTACGAGCAGGTGAGGTTGGCTATTGAGGAGGCTGACTGGTACTAGCCTCCCCCTTACACCCCTATACTTGGTGGCTGCCTTATTAGAAGGCTTAAAGTCACTCAGCGGGCGATGTAGCTAGTCTGCGGATCTCCTCATTTATAGCGAGCTATGCTTGCTATAAATGAGGAGATCCGCAGACGAACCAGTCACTGACATAGCTCAGCGAGTCGCGAAGCTGAAGTGGCAATCGGCAGCTTTAGAATGAGGTACTACTCGTTTATGCACATGAATTTTTTTTTTGGGCATAGCTCTATATACATAGTTCCGGCCATGTTCTATGTGAATAACCACTACCTCCTTTTTTTTTTCGTATCTGCCGGTCAGTACGGAACCGCAGAGCATTTCTTCGTACTGACTTTCTATTTTTCATTTCTCTTTCTCTTTCTTTTCGGCCCGTTCTCTTTCCTCTCTCCTTATCATGATAGCTCTCAGCATCTGCGAGTACTTCCTCCATTCCTCCTCGTCTGCTAGCATGCGTGCAATGAGGTTTTGCGCTTCCACCTTTCCCATTGGCCCCTGGGCCCCTGGTCTTAGATCAGCGCAGCCCGTACACTCGAAGATCGCATGTCTCGGGGTGTCTTCCTCGCCGCAAAAATAGCAGTTTTCACTGGGTGCCTTGCCAATAGCATAGAGGTAAGTATTGAAGACCCCGTGTCCACTTAGCGCCTGAGTTAGCCACCGGTCTACTTCCCCATGCTTTCGTTTGTGCCATCTTTTCAGGTCGGGGATAAGCTCACGTGTCCATGTCCCTTTTCCTGTTCCCGTCCACTCGCTTTCCCATTCAGTGAGTATGTCCTCGCGTACTGCTATTGGTGTACTCTCCTTCTTTTCAAATAAAGTTGCTCGCTCTTTCACAAGCTTGGCTACAGGGATAAGCCCCGCTATAACCAGCACTGCTTCCGTTGAAATTGTACGGTAAGCACCGCTTATCCCTATTGCAAGTCTTCGTTGTACTGACTCCAGCTTTTTGCGATATAGCTCCACCTTCATAGCTCCGGAAAACAGGGGGGCGCCATAGAGAATTGCGGATTGTGCTACTGACGCCAACACCCTCCGCTTACCAGCTCTAGGGCCTCCTTTTGTAGGCATAAGCCTGCAAAGAGCTTCCGCTTGCCTCTGAGCTTTTTGAGATACTTCCTCAATATGTTTTTTAAAGTTCAAGCATTTATCGAGCCATATTCCCAAATATTTCACGTGTTCCTTAGGGATCACTGTAGCACCTTGGATTCGAAATGTTATGGGACTTAGTTTACGCCTTCCACTAAACACCACCGCTTCGGTTTTTTCAGGTGCTAGGGCCAGTTGCTTTCCTTGCATCCAACCACTACCACCTAAGCCTACAAAAGTAGTGAAACTGCCTCTCTCTCTTACAACCTAGCAGTGTCATATCTGTCACATGATGAAACCGGCTCTAACTCCCTTATAACCTATCGGTGCCATATCTGGCACATGATGAAACCGGCTCTAACTCCCTTATAACCTATAAGTACCATATCTGGCACACTATTAAAGGGAATTCCTATATGTTGTACATACATACCATTCGTGTTTGTCTCTGCCGGTGCGCGCGAAGAGGAATAACCGCGAATGCTTGTCTCTCGATTGTTTGACGTGTATGCTCCATTCCCCTTCTGCGGTGCCTTCGTTGATGGGGTCGTTTTCCTGTGGATAACAAAGAATTTCATACATTTATCTTAACTAGAAGACGACCCTGCTTCACCCGCATAGTATCCGGTCCCGTAAGAATACGGGGATAAAATAAAGCCTTTGACACACATATAGCGTGGCCTTCTATTAGTGAATGAATTTTTTGACGGCCTCCGTGACGCAGTGGTATACGCGGTAGATTTACAAGACCGAGATCCTGCTTTCTATCCCCGGCTGGGGCGATTGAGGTTATCTTAATTGGTTCAGGTCTGGCTGGTGTGAGGTTTCAGTCATGGCTAGTTACCCTACCAGCGAAAACGTACACCAAGCGATTTAGCGTTCCGGTACGATGTCGTGTAGAAACCAATTGTACATTTTCATCGTCCTCCTAACAATTTAGCCCGCTTCCATCTCAGATTGTATCCATCACTTACCATCACGTGAGATTAGTAGGTGAGTAGTCAACTTGGAATGAATAAAACAAAAATCGGTTCAGTAAATTCAGTGATTACCCTCTACAACCATTCCTCTTTATAATAATAGTAGAGACATGTGAATTTAGTTAGGTTCAGGGACACTTAATATTACAAGTCGTCATCAATTATTTCGCAGAAGCGACCGGTCTTTGTAGATATTAGTTGAAGTGTTTGTTGAGTTATGTAAATTATACCTACTGTGTATTCATAAAAACCTTCTGAGCAATGAATTTGAAACACTAAGGCCAACTATAACTGCCAATAGGTCAAAAATATGTCAAACCAGGCAATAATAATATACATTGTTTATAGCAAATAGTACGGGACAAAAATCTAGAACTGCGAATTCACACGGTGGATGTTACTTGATAGATTTTGCCATCGTCAGCACTTACCGATTCTTCCAAAAACTCCTTTATCTTCGTGAGTTCGCTGTCGTCCAATTCCTCTTCGTCTTCCTTGGATCGGATTTCCACTTCTGTTTCTGCTTCATCTAGCTGCGTGTTCTTATCCGATTGGCCTTGAGCTTCGGGTTCAACGGAAGTCAATGTGCTGTCTGCCTTTTTATCTGTTGATATTATGTTATTAAGGTAATAAATTAAACTGGTATCATCATCATCATATCAGCCGATGGACGTCCACTGCAGGACATAGGCCTTTTGTAGGGACTTCCAAACATCACGATATTGAGCCACCTGCATTCAGCGAATTCCTGCGACTCGCTTGATTCGGAAAGACTGCGCGAGTATAAAATGGTGCGTGCGGGGAAGTGAGGTGTACCAGTCGTGGGTTTTCATCCTTACACGCCCCCCAGCCCGCGCGGATCACCGTGAGTGTTACGAACGAAGTTGCCAAGGTAAAGCTAGAAAGCTATATTATCAGCGAGTAACATGGGTTACATTTTTATCTCGCTATGGGAACAGGGTGTTTCTTAGTAAAATATAACGTAAAAATTCCGTTTAAAGAAATCAGTGCCGATTTTGCTACGAAATTAGATTATACTACTTTCGATGAAGAAAGAATAAGCCATTGTGAGTGTTATAATTTGAAACAAAAGTTTTTTTTTTCAAGCCAGTTCTCACGATTTTACTTATGACCAAAACAATGGAGTTCGTTTTTTTTTAAGAATGCGTTTCACTTTTTATACAAGCATGAACTCTTTTTAACTAGTTTTCTTTATTATAGTACTAACAAACACCCCTAGGAGTTACCCGTGCAGTTTTCGTTCCTGTTAAAATACGGGAATAAAAGATAGCCTATGTTAATCGCTGAAAATATAGTTTTCCATAGTTGAAAGAGTTTTTAAAATCAGTTCAGCGGTTTAGGCGAGAGACCCCGCTGGACTATTGACATACCCACTCTTACTCGGGGATCGTTCATCCGCTGAATGGCAAATTAAAAATCCGTTTAAGAATTCAACACTCAGCGGGTGAATGGTACCCTGGGGGTGCCCCCTACAACGTCGATGAATTCCACTGTAATACAGTCTTCTCCGACTAATTGGAGGGGAATGGGAATATTGGTCATATTTAAAAAATATGGCAAATATTCTTAAAGAAACATAATTAACTATAATCTCGTAAATGTCTTCATTCTGTTCGAATGATTACAAAAACTTCATACAAAGCATTTATAATAGTGTTGGTGTAAAATAATATATCTATACTATAGCTTGGCAAGTTCGTTGATAACACTCCTATGATATGCGGGCGACGGGGGAAACACTGCGCGGGTGAGAAATCGTGCGTACGGGGAAGTGACATGCATCAGTCGTGAGTTTTTCATTCATCACACACGCCCCCCCCCCCGGCCCGCGCGGATCATCGGGAGTGTTACGAATGGACTTGTTAAGCTATAATGCCATACTCGATGTGCACTATTTACCTGAATTAAATTAAAAATGAGGGTATAACTATAAATCGCTAGTCATTTCACAGCTAATAATAAATACAATTAACTTGTTCCTAAATTAATGAAAATACATACATTTCATTAATAAGCTTAGAACATTTAGATACAGTTAGTATATTTTGAATAACATTTTATAAAAAAAATATGCATAATTGAAAACAAATAACTTCAATTTGTTTGTTGATAAACATAGCACATTGGGTATGGCTTTAGTATAGAACTATTTTATGGCAACCATCTATCGTTATTTTTGAAAAATAATAGATAAGGTAAAAGAAGAGTTAGCCTACCTCTGTGCATTTTCCTAACTATTCTATGTCGTAGACCCTCTTTTCCCGTTTCACCTTCATTACGAGATATACTGAAAAAGAAAAACTACAGTGATTTATTCGTTCGTTGATAAAATCATCAGTACGCTACGTCGCCAATTTAGCGTTCCGATACGATGTCGCGTGGAAACCATCATAGGTAATGGGTAGAATAAACTTGCTCCAAGTAAGCATGCTTCCATCTTAGTCTGCAACGTCACTTAACATCAGGTGAGATCAAGAGCAGTCAAGAGCTAAGGGTTCATTTACACGAGCAGCAACAGCTACTGTCGACTGCAGACGACGTCGTCTCGGCGGCAGACGACGGCGGTCGCCGACTGCAGTCGACTGCCTGTCGGTCTGCCAGTATATCTGTCGACTGTCGACCGTTGGCAACATGCTGCCCGTGTAAATGAACCCTTAGTTTTCATTAAAAAAAAGACAGAAAAGTCTTTTCAAGTGTCACACAACTCGGTATACTTTAACATACATTCATCTCCAAAGTTGTTTCGAAGTACTGCTTATGCCTATGTTATGTTTTAGAACGTATTATACTCGCCATCTTTTTTCCGGGTTCCATAGTCCACATAGAACTCATAGAAAAAGAAAATTAAAAAAAAAATTGGGGGTTCTATCCCAGGTATCGTTACCGGAATTTTTGTGCCGTATTTTTGTTACAGAAGGGTATAAAGTGCTAATTTAATCTACGGAATCCTACACTGCGCGTGGGCCGACACGCACTTGGCCGGTTTTTTGAATGATCAATCTATACTAATATTATAAGGATTAATCTCTGGATCTACTTGAAATGTGCTATATTTTATCCCTTTATTCCCACGGGAACGGAATACGCGGGGGAAACAGTAGGGCGTTTATTAGTCGTGCTATAAAGACGAGACAGACAATACACTAATTAAATTCCTGTGGATACACGGAGAACTAATAAAACTGTTGCATTCCACGTAGTATTTCAGTTTTAAATATCAATTTACGCAACTATTGTGTAAAACAGGAAATAACGGATAACACAGACGATAAAATGTGGTCAACATCATATCAAACAGATTAGATTATCAAATAATAATACCTAATACATAAAGTGGTAAATATATAAAAGTTAGACATAATGTATACTGATAAATTTATCTTATTGGGTGTCTTCGCATAAATATGTAGATAAAGATTCACGCATTAAAATATTTATATTTTTATATGCACTAGTAGATAACGTTCCACGGCTTTGCATGCACAGTTTCCGTTCCTGTGGGAATACGTGGATGAAATGCGCTTAACTTAGTTAAGAACTAGCGTTGTAATGGTGAAAGAATTTTTAAATCGTTAAATATCGGTTAGTATCAGCCGTATCAATAATACGGGGCCCCTGGACTACAGGTGCCCCTTACATGTTAAAGCAAAAATTAGTAAAGTGTAATTTCACTGAATAAAGTGCTCCCCAAAAAAAAAAAAAAAACAAAAAACTGCGTATTATTTGACTTAAGAAATGACAAAAGCCAAAAGAAGCAATACTTTCTTTCCCGGGACGCGCCCAAAAGTTGGAAACATCTTACATAGGTTAAAGCGAGATTTATATTTGTCTGACGTGTCGTGTCGTGACAGAATCGGTATCAAACAATTTGTATGGCAACGGTTACATCAATGGTGTAGTGACCTTGACTAAGCAAATGCAATTTATTTTATTAGTGTTGGTTTTCAGGTTTTTTGTCGTACAAATGTCATGCAATCAATTTGTGGTCCCGTATGCCAGGAGCATTGGTATAACATTCTAATTCTAATTTTAATTCTAATGTCCAATAATTACCTACCGCTTCCAATTTTCATTAAACGATAAAAAGTAACTAATAAAAATAAATTCTGAAATTGATGATGTCATAAAATTGTTGCATGCCAGGAGCTTGTTTTGTACAGTATACCACTTCAGCTACTACTTAAAATTTTGGCGAAAAAAGTTCAAAGCAACTAAATTTTAACAAAGACGGTTGATTTTTGATCAATTTTATGAAAATTTTAACATAGTCAACAGATTTATTCTGTGTTTTTTCGTAACCGTCGAATATAAGCGACAATGTAACTCAACCGAAAATTCCCAGAATGTGTTGACAGTAATTTTCAATTAAGAGGAACAATTTTTTTTTTGACAGAATCGGTATCAAACAATTTGTATGGCAACGTTTACACTTATGTGTTGTGAATTGTCGTGATGGCTTCTGATGTGTTGCATACATGCAACATGCATACATGCAAATGTATGATACCGATTCTGTGCTGATGCCTCACGACACGACACGTCAGACAAATATAAATCCAGCTTAAGTCATTGCCATATTTATTTTACGTAAGCATTTTTGTTTCTTTTGTGAGAAATTTTTATCCTTCATTTGGGTACCAAGTAATTTTGATACATGGCATCTCCAAGGCTCGCTACGCCACTAAAATTGGTCCAATAACACTATTGTACTTACTAACTTAATAATCATACATTTAAATATAATATTACAAATAAAATATAGTTTAGTTACCTATATACTATCACTAACCTCCTTTCTCGTCTTCTCCAAACAAACTTCTTCTTTTTTTCAGGACTAGCATTAATCTCCGGGATATCCATTTCTTGAGATTGGTCTTTGCTCTTCTTGTCTGTAGATTCGGCTGTTTTCTTTTCGATTGCGTTTTCTTTTTCTAGTACTTGTATTTTTTCCCTTTCGTTTAATATTACACAGATTGGGTATTTTTTGCTCCATTGTCTGTTGAAAATATTTTTTATTAGGTCAGGAATTACCCATAACTTGATCCAAATAAGGAACTAAATAGCTCTTCAGCTATTTTAGCCCACAATGTTTCGCGTTACATAACTTCCAAGAAATATTTCTGCATATACTCGTATACGAATGAATGCCGCAAGAAATACTTTGAAAAAATGTAGGAACTATTTGGTCTTTATTTTACTTAGAGGAAGCTCTAGCTTTTAAGAAATTACTAAACGACGTCTCGTGGTTTCACCCGCGTAGTTCCCGCTCCAGTGAGAATATGGGGATAAAATATAGGGCTTCGGGGCTGGATTTCTTTTTAATTTTTAATAGTGTTTTGTATTATATTTTGTACTAGCGGACGCCCACGATCGTCCGAGTGGAAATTGATGTAAGCTTTGAATCCATATTTCACCCACTTCTATTTATATTTTCGCATTTCGCATTTCATAATAATAATTTTACAAAACTGTATAACTAAAAACCTGAATTATCTACACTTATTAAAAAAACTTCACCCCCCTTAGGGGCAGAATTTTTAGAATTTTTCTGGTAGTTCACGGACCAATTTTTACAAATGTGACTTGTAAAATTAAAGGACTTTTTTTGTCTCAAAACGTGCCAAGTTTCATTAAAATTAATTCAGTAGTTTCAGCGTGATGCCCGGTCAACATTAAATACAGACAGTCAGACAAAAATGATAAAAAAAAATTATAAACATTATTCAAAATTAAAAAAAAAACTACAAATAAATAAGAGAATAAGGAATTGATAAAGGTGCTCAGTAGCGGATGTCTGATTAAAATGCTAAGGCCTAGGAGTCAACAACCTTTTTCACGGGCCACTACGCAAAAGGTCGACATCCGGTTTTGAATATAGTTTTAAAGATAATGTATACGTTTTATGGTATTTGAGTAAAAGAAGTAAGTTTCTTAATGATGATAAATCGTATTTTGTATTATAAGGAAAAGAAGTGATTAAATAAAGTGATAAATCTAACACAAAAAGTCCAGTAAATCCAATGTAGCTGCAAAGTACAAAATAAACTAAGTAACTATTAAAAGTGATATACTATGCCTCTCCAATGCTCCTGGCATACGGAACCTCAAAGCTATTAGACTAATTAAATACCACTATTGCATCCGTTGTTCGTATCTTTCGATAATCACTTCAACCACTATTTATAATTTTGAGGAAAAAAGTTCAAAGCAACTAAGTTTTAACAAAAACAGTTGATTTTTGATCAATTTTATGAAAATTTCAACATAGTTAACAGATTTATTCTGCGTTTATTCGTAACCGTCGAATCTAAGCGACAATGTAACTTAGATTCAACCGAAAATCCTCAGAATATGTTGACAGTAATTTTCAATTAAGAAGAACAATTTTAAATAGCAAAATAAATTTATTATTCACTATTAAAAATGAAGTTCTGCAAAGTAACGCCTGATTTTATTCAAAAAATTAACAAGCAAATGTAACATGACAGTGGAAGCGAACGGGGAAAAAGTCTTTAAAACTATTATTAGATATTTTTCCCAATAGCTACATCCAATGCGTGTTCGGTATTTATTTATATTTCTCATGTATAGAACGTCGCATGTAGAACCGGTTAATAACTAATAATAAATAACTCGCTATAACAAGGCTAACGCGTTTTTGCGTGACAAACTCAACATTTCAATCCGTTGATAAGGATAATATGAAATTTATTAGTTCAAGACGTAGTAGTTACAAAAGGGTTGGTTAGTTTGTTCACATATTTATAATTGCCCATATCCAGGATCAAGATTTTTATAATCCTGGATCGGTTTATAAAATACGGGGATTTCTACCTTCTGAAAAATACTAAAAACGTCGGATTCGGCGTCTCACGGAACCAGTGGGAAACGGCCACTCTTATTAACACCTGGTAGAGGTTTTTTAACCGCCTCCAAAAATGAGGAGCTTCTCAATTCGTCGGAATCTTTTTTTTTTATACAGTCTTACATTATAATCGCCAACCCTCATTGGAAAAGCGTGGAGGATATAAAAAAGTCCCCCACTTTTAATAACAGAAAGGATAATGTGCTCTGCAGTTAAAAACAAACTGGTAATGTTGTAGATGATGAAACTACAGGATTTTTTTAAAGAAAGCAATAAGCCTACCTAGGCTCTACAAAATTCCCTCCCGTAAGGGTTGAAAATTAAATAAAAAGTAAAGCCATTTTCAAAGTTATATATATATTTAAAACAAAGGCAAAAATAAAACTTAAAGATAGAATTCATTTTTTAAACTTTACCTTTGGGTTGTAATTTTTTATTAAATAATTGTCATTTCTATGTTATTTTCAAGGTTGTTGTTACATTTACTATCGTAAAAATGTAAAATGTAATGGGGTTGAAAAATGGATGAAAGCTTATAATGATTTTCCTGTACAAAATCAGGGGCGTCCGCTAGTATTGCTATATTACTTACCGTCTCTTGACTAGTCCGTAGGGCAGCATTATAACTCTCGCTCCTGTGAGGTTGTATAGTCTGTGCTGGTAGAACGTTATCTTCTCTATCTTTTCATCCCACAGCGCTCTTTTTGCTATTTTTGTACTTGTGTACGATATCCTTAAATTGCAACCTAAAAACATACTTTACATTATTATATGTCTCCTAAGGGATTCTCGCGACTGCGTGAAACCTTACCCCTATTCTACTCCCACCCCTCCTCAACTCTACCCCTACCCTACCTCTAACCGTACCCTTTTAAAGCCACCTTATTTTTGAGTGTCATAGGTTACATGTTATTCCCGTATTCCCACAGGAGCGGGAAATACGCGGATGAAACCGCGAGGCGGGCACTAGTACAGGATAACTGATTTGTTAGTCTAGTGAGTACAAATCACAAGGTCCTGGATTCGAGTCTTGGCACAGGCTATGAAATATTGAGCTTTTGTTTCTCCCAAAAAATATTCAGTAAAAGTTCTCAGAACGGAGTTGGGAAGTTGATGGTGTCTCCTCCGTGTCTCCAGGAGTTAGTCAAGCGGTCGAACCTGTACGCGTAACATGCGACCAACGACATATCTCGTAAAGAGAAATAGACAAAATGTCGACCAATAGCAGCGGAGTATTCCCAACTCTTTCGTCCCAACGCAATGAAAAAGATTTCCGATTGCGCGGCTATTGGTTGAGAGGTCGTTTGGTCGCACGTTAGGCTTACAGGTTATAACCTAAAAAAAAGAAAACCCACGATCTCCTACTTATAACACTAAAATGAACGCCACATACTCGAACCATCAAATTAACTTTTTTTTATATCCAATATGGGACAGTTAAACTTTGGAAGGAAATGACAACATCGGTTGAACGGCGATTTTAATTCGAGCAATTACTTGTGAAGGTCGTTCTATTCTAATAACTGCGTTAAAGCCAAACGCAAACTGTAGGTATTTGGCCATGATCTGTTTAAACGTATAGCTCCGAAATAATAATTGGGCTTATTAACGTATCAGACTATTGAAAATTTATGTGAAAGATTTAAATGAAAAATTTAACTCACCTTCTAGTTTCACGAACGCGGTCGTTGTTTTGTTTATATGGTATGTCTGAGGGTCGTAATCAGGATACCTGTAATGATTTATCCATCCCTACAAAGACAACATTACAAGCATTATTTTGTGTCATTAAATCTCGATATTATATAAAGAACAATTTATGTATCAAAAAGAATCCGAAACTAAGACAAAATGCAGACACGCCCAAAAGGTACTCGAAAATATTATTTTTCATATAAGATTTGTAACTTGAATTATTATTAACATATTACTAACTTAAAACGTTAAAGACTAGAAAATAGTGAACTAGTAACGTAGGAGTATAAAGCATCTCATTTTTATCATACTATACCATTAGTTAACAGAACGATCAAGTGATTTATTTAAAAACAAATCTCAAAAATTTGATTTAATTATTTGGAGTTACAAAACCAGCTTAGAAAATTATAACTAGCACTATTAAAAAACCGCTTATTAAGTTATTTAAAAAAAATATGACATTTTTTTTTACTTTGTTATTTTACTTGGGACAAAACTTAAAATATGCGCTGGGCTTTATACATACCTCGTATTTCTTTAGTGGTCTATGTTCTTTCACCGATGGTATCGTGTAAGTAAATGGCACAGCACTGGTGCGTTTCAACTGCAATAATCCGGTTTTCCTCGTATCCTCACTGAAGTATGTATCCAGCACCCAATCTTTTACATTACCAACTAAACAGAAGAACCAAATCCCCAACCAGAATCCAATCCATATATTACAATTCGGGAATAACAAATAGTTTATTATAAGAAAAATTGTTAGGAAGTACATCGAAAATGTGAATATGTATGTTTTTTTTGAGTTTTTACTCGGGTTCTCTTTGTGTAAATTGTTCTTGCTCGGGGGTAGACCAAAATTTGCGGGCGCCGACGGAGGTCGAGACTCCGTATCTTGCGTTCTATTAAGAATATCTGTCTCCACCTGGTTGACATCTCCGAATGCATCTATAGTGTCTTCCAGAGCCTCTACCCCCGATTCTACTTCTAAGCTGTCTTGTAAATCGCCTCCTAAATCTGAGTCGCTACGAGCTATAAAAAAATTGTTAGGATTACAGTTTGTCTCCAAAATAGTACAATAGTATAGTAGTCATTATAGATTTTAATAGTTAAGTAAAATAGGACTATAATTTGGCAAATTCGTTGGTAATGGTCCGCGCGGGCCGGGACGGGGTAGCGATGCTACGCACGTTATCAAACACGCCTTCTTCCCTCTGCCCCCTGCGCGCTCGACTTTACAACCGCGCAATTCTTTCTCCCCGTCGCCCGCATATCATGGAAGTGTCATCAACGAACTTGCCAAGCAATAGTTTCGAACCCAATTTACTAAGTTAACAAAAGAAATCAGTCAATATTTTGATATCAAATGCCATGTTTTTGTTATTATTGTTTTTGAAGATTATTTCATTTGTGGTTTCAAATGAAAAATATATATACGGGACAGGACATATTTCGGTTCTTTCAATAAATATATTAATTGTTTAAAATTAATTATGCTTTATATTTCTCACCCAAATTCTTGTGCGTGTCGTCGCTAGAATCAGTATGGCTTTTGAAACTCAATTCTTTGCTGAGATCAGCTTCTGTGGGTTTGGCTGTTAAAGGTTGGGTCACTTCTGACAAATTCTGTATACTACTGTCCAGTGATGACACCTGTTGATACAAGTTGAGTATTCAGCATGTCAATAAAGATAGCTCCATTGTCAGTTTTTGGGTGAATACCTTTGAATGTTACATCTACGAGTATTACTATCGATAGAAATCGAGCGTCTGTACTTTGAACAAATTTAACAAAAATTGAGCTAGGTTGATCATTCATCATTGGTTTCATTCAAGCAACGAACAGAGCACCACTACAGGGTATGTATCTCTCTCTGTATCTGTATGTATACGCGAAATGTCACTCATAACGAAATATCGAAAAGTGTTTATAGTAAGTAGACGTTCGCTAAGAATGGACTTTGCGAGTGCTGGAATAAGGAGGTCTAAGGAAGGACGAACGACAAAGTCCGCTAGTTATACATAAATTGTACCCTGTAACTCCTTTTTTTAAATTTAGGCA